>NC_043715.1:49414556-49422706 GCF_006229205.1 Suricata suricatta
CGAGGCGGGGCGCGCGCGCGGCGGCCGTTGAAGGACCTTTGGGGCGGGAGGTGGCGGCGGCGGCGCGCGCTGCGGGCAGTGAGTGTGGAGGCGCGGACGCGCGGCGGAGCTCGAGCTGCTGCAGCTGCTGCAGCCGCCGGAGGAACCTTGATCCTCGCGTTCCGGACACCCCGGCCTCGCCATGGTGAGTGAGGCTGGGAGACCGCCCAGGCTCGGGCTCTGGGACGGGCACGGCGGGCAGCACTCCTGAAGGGGCGAGTGGACCCAGGACGGGGGATGTTGGGGCCCCGGCGAGCGCCTCTGGACCCCCTTCGGCGCGGGGACGTTTGAGCTCAGAGTGAGACACTTGGATCCCAGAAGGGGCTTTGGGGCTTGAAAGGCGACTTTTAATACCAAGTAGGGTGTTGAGACCCCAAAATGGGCACCCGAGCTCTTAGAGGGGCGTTGGAACCCGGGATGGGACATCTGGACCCTCAAAGGGGGCGTTTGGACCTCAGAAAGGCGTTTGGAGCCAGGGTGGGGCATTTGGTTTCTGAGATGGGCGTTTGGACCCCATTGGAGGCGAGGTAAGAAAACACTGGCTGGGGAAAGGGGGTATTAGGCCCTAATGGAGACTTGGGTCCTAAAAGGATGCAGGGAAGGGAGATCAGAGGAAGGCCAGGCTGCTGGGGAGCTCCCGGGAGGGGGCCCCGCGTGCAGCTGGACCAGGGTGGGGAGAGGGGCAGGGCTGGGGGTGACTTTTGCAGATCCAACCCTGGAGGGAGGGGGGGGGGTGTTCTCCAAAGACCGGCATTGCAGAGGAAGGAGGAGGAGGATGAAGTGCAAGCTTAGGGGAGGAAGAGCCTGGGGTGGGCGGCAGCGGAGGTTAGAAGATGCTCTGGAAGCCTGCAGGGACTGGAAAGGATTGGGGTCGAGGAGGCAGTTAAGAGGGAGCGGCCAGGCTAGCACTCACCAGTGGTGGGGGGAGCGGGCAACCTCGTGGTTGATTTGGGGGGCGGCCAGAAAAGGTTCTGAGGTTACTAGTGGGTTGAAGCTGTTGGGCTAGGGAGGTTGGCGTTCTTGGGAGGGGGCTGGGGCTGAGTGTTGTGTTAGGTCCAGAAGAAGGTGGGGGTGGGAGAGGACTCTGGCTCCAGTGGTGGGAGGCTGGGGGGCGGGGGGGGGGGGTTGGAGGAGACGATGAATGACAGCGAAGGTGGGCCTCGATTTGGAGGTAGATGTAGGTAGGTCCCTGGAAGTCTCCAGGGAAAGACCAGGACAAAGACTGATGGGCAGAGATGGGGAGGGGGCTGCAGAGGCCAAAGGGAGTGGCCATATGGTTCCCCCCGCTCCCCAGGAAGAATGGGGCTGGGCAGGAGGCGCCCCAGCAGTGGGAGCAGGTGGGTGGAGTTGTTCAGGCCCCTCATTGCGCACTGAAGCCGCATGAAATGGGGGTGGGGGTTCAAAGTTTGGGATGCACCGAATGCTGCCCGTCTGTGACCCGGAGAGCTGCTTTTTCCAAACAGGAACCCTGGGTTTCTCCCTGTTCTGCATCTCACTTGTGCCAAATGACAGTGCAGTACAGTGTGGCGTCGGTGACAATCGGATGCCTGTTCCTGGGGCCTCGGGGTGGGGGCTGCAGAGCTGGGACAGAGGGGGCCTCCAGAGGGACCCCTCCATCTGCCTGAGGGCCACCAGGCCCGCCCAGGGCCCTCTGTGAGCGCTGCTGTCAGTTCACACCTCGAGGGCTTGGAGAGAAAAGCAGCAGACAGCTCTTTCCTGTGCTCTGCCACCCACAGCACCCACAGCCCCCCCAGGCTCGGCCTCGGGACCGTGCGCAGCCATCCTCCCTGGCAAGGCCAGGGAGAACCAGCAGCCTCTGCTTGTATCAGATCTCATACTTGCTGACACAGGCCTGGTGGCTCCTCTTGCCGCCACCCCGTTTTCCCCCCGCTGGACCTTGTTCCAGGGTCCCTGGAGCTCTGGCAGGTGCCAGGAGGCCCCCTGCCTCCCGGCCCGGACCTGAGCTCCCGCCAGCTTGTTTCTCTTCCCGTTTGTAATCAGCAAGGTACGGGTGGGACAAGCCTCTGTGAACTGGCCTTGGACTTTGGCCTGAGCGCTGGGGCTCCGCCTTGGCCCGGGTGAGGGGCCCTGGCCTTGGTTTCTGATCTCATCTAACACTGCTCTCTGGCATTGGCTGGGGGCTGGGTCAAGGCAGAGAAATAATACCCTCTTCCCTCCCCCACCCCAAGGGTTTTTTTTTTTTTTCTTGTCCAGCCCCTGCCCATAGCTTAAGATGAGGGATAAGGAAGCCGCAGACCCACTGGGTGATCTTGGAGACGGCTTTTCTGAAAGCTTCACGTCTTCAGATTTGGAAAGGGAAGGGGCCCCGAGCGGTGATAGTTTCCTGGACGACCAGGCTCGTGGGCAGCAGCCATGCTCCGAGATCTAGAGCTCGGAGCTGGGACCTTTCCTTCTCTGGGCAGGGGAGAGAGCCTCCTGCTCAGAGGAGGGAGTGCGTCTGACAGGTCCTACAGGCAGAGCCACGCCTATTTGCAGCAGCCCCGGAACCCGCCCCCCCCCCCCAGTGGCATGCCTCGTCTGTGCCATCGACGTGGGGAAGGGCAGACACGGGCCTGCAGAGCCCCTTCTGGCCACCCCGGGCCACCTGTCTAAGCCCCTGACAGTGCTGCCGAAGGCTGAAGGAACTGGGCTTCTCCAGAGGGGTAGGGGTGCGGTAGCCCCCGCATTGGGCTGGCTCTCTCCGTTCTAGGCCGAGGGGGTGCAGGGAGAGAACGAGGAGCCGGTGGAATGGCAGCCTGCCTCCCCAGACTGTTAGTCTGCCCTCCTCTTTTCTCTTCCCTGTCCCCTGGCATTGACTGGCCCTCGGTAACCGGAAGCCCATCCTCTCTTCTCACCTTCCCGGCAGCCTCAAGTCTTTTTTGAAGGCAGTACAGAAGCCTTCCTCTGGTCGTCCTCCTAACCTTCCCTGTAGACTCCAGACTTTTCCAGAATGGGCATGGGCCACATTTTTCCTTCTCCACCTTCCTTCCTCCTCCCCAGCCATCTCTTTTCTCTGTCATCATCACTTCAATTTCCCCTCCCATTCTGCCTCTTTGGGGCTTGGCCTCAAGTTCCTCTTCCCTTAGATTGAAAAGAAAAAAAAAAAAAAAAGGAAAGGGGCGTTTTAGACCAGTTCTAACGTGACCAGTTCACAGTGTTTGGGACAGGGGGGGGGGGGGGGGGGGGGGTCTGTTGCTAGCTTCCGGAACCACGGTGCAGCTAGTTCGCATCAGTTTTGAGGGCGTCCGGCGTCACAGCTGGAGCTGTGCTGTGGACACAGAGCCCCGTCCCCCCGATTGTGAAAGCAAAGGAGGGGGGCAGCCGTCTGGGCACCCTGCAGAAGATCCCTTGCCTGGCGGGCTCCCAGCACCCCAGTGCAGAGGAAGCCAGTTACGGCCTCTCCTCCGCCCCACCCCCAAGCCCCGATGCATGCAGCAAGGGCTGCACGCCACCGACTGGCCAGTCCCCAGAGTGGCCGGGACTGGAAAGGGTTAAAAACTGCAGCGAAGCCTGGACGCTGACTTCAGTCCTGAAGGCCTCTGTCGCCCTCCCCTCCCCTCCTTGCTGCTTGCTGCAGTCCCCTCCCCAACATTTGCCCCTCCCACCCAGCAGAAATGGAACAGCGCACAGGGACGCAGAGCGGCCACCTCTGGGCTGACTGGGCTCGGTCAGGCACGCAGGGCTGTTCGGCGCCCCCCGTTAGGAGCATTTTTGCCCGCTGGGTCCACTGTGCTCAGACCTGGCACCTCCAAATAGGTGACACAGAAACTAGCAAAGAGCCCGGCCATTTTGCCTCTGTCCTAGCCAAGGACTGGCCTGCTTCGGCGTGGAGCCTTCTAGAGCTGCTCCGTGAGGCCTCGGGGCAACCGCTCCCTTCATGCAGCCTCCGGGCTGGGGGGGTGGGGGGCAGCGGCCACGCCGAACCCTCGCTGTGCGGGGCAGCTGGCTTGCAGCTGGTGCTGGCGGGCACATCTCTGCACCCGGGGTGCGCTGGGTGGAGCTTGGCTGCCCTGGGGTCTGGCAGTCCCCAGCTTCCTGAATCCCCAGACTGTCTGCCAGGCCCTGGCAGTCCCACAGACCCTGATGGCACGCACCTCCGTGGCCCAGGTGCACGGGCGGGTGGGCTGCCCTCACTGGGGGTGCCGGGCTCCGGCAGGACGTGCTGGCGGGGCCCAGCAGGCCCAGCGACTGACTGTCTCTGCCTTGCTTCTTCCAGGCTGACCAGCTGACCGAGGAGCAGATCGCAGGTGAGCTGGCCCCCCCTCCTCCCCCCCGTCTTCCTTGGCTGGCCTTGAGGAGGCCTGTGCACGCGCCCCCAAATCTTCCTCCAGCCAGGCCGATAGACTCATGTGTTCCCTCCGTCGCTTAATGCCGGGCCTTGTGCTTGCAATGTGGGAACTGTGGACAGGAGCACACCGCGCCCTGCTTCCACCAGCACCACCATCCCCCACCTGCACCCCCGGTCCGGAGACAGGCACTTAGCCGAGGCCAAATCCGTGCACCTCTCCTGACCTGGAGACATCCAGGGGCCCTCTGCTAACCCGGGGCTGCGGGGAGAGCCTGTCCAGCTGCCCCAGCTCCTGCCAGCTCCGAGGCGAGCCTCCCTCCGGGGGCTGCAGAGCTCCTGTCCCCCTTTAGGAGCCACCCCGGGGACGGCCTTTCACTCCCACCTCCGCGCTCCCGCTGCACGTGCTTGCTGTCACCATCCTCTGCCGGCAGCGGCCTTCCCCCAGCTCTCCTCCCCCTTTGGGCCTCCTCTCACATGTCCCCTTGGAGAGGCCGTCCCTGGCTCCCCGTCACTGGGCGCCTTCGGAACCATCTCATGTCTTTGCCTGCTGGGTCTCCCGTCTCTAGATGTGAGCTCGCTGAGTTGGTTGGGGGGGGTCCCTTCTGTGTCTTCAGAGCCCAGCACACAGTCAGTGCCCTGTACGTTTTTGTTGGCCAAATAAGTGAACAAGCGAATGGTCGTACATCTCCCAGGAAGCTGGAAGAAATCCTGGGATCCCATCCAATTCATTTCCGTGGCCTCCTGGCCCCTCGATCCCGGAAAGGTCCCCGCGGCAGGCGCTGTTGTGGGAGTGAGTGGGTTTCTCGGTCTCCCTCTCCCCCAAGCCAGAAAGCACCTCTTGGTGCCTCTCCGTGACAGCGGGCCAGCACGAAGTACACAGGAGAAGGGACACCCAGACCCGAGCTGTGCTGACAGGTCCAATGGGCCACGTGACAAGTATTAAAGGCCCTACATCTGAAGCGGGAGGAGGCCGGAGTGGACTTGCCTTCTCTCTCATCGTACCCTCCCCCCCAGCCCACAGTCAGTCACACTTTCAGTTTGGAAATGGCCCCCAGGGGCTGTGGAGACCCACCTAGAAAGCCAGGGAGCCACCCTGCTGGGTGATGGTGAGCTCCGGGAGCCCCCGCGCCCCAGCCCCTGCCCTCCCTGGGAGCACCAAGGCCTCGGCAGGGAGCAGCGCCAGCAGCCCCACGGACACTTGTGTCCCGGTGGCCCAGAGGCTGGGGACACAGCTTCTGGGCTGTGTGCGTGGCCCGCTGCACCTGCCACCCACCCCCAAGCTCTGCCCTTACGTGCCATAGACAGCACGCTCTGCACCCCGTCCCCGTCAGCAAACTGCCCACCACGTCCCCCTGGCCCACACCCGCTGGGAAGAGGCTGCCAGGCGTCTGTTCTCTGAGGGCTGGGGGGAGGAGCGCCAGGTGCCAAAACGGGCCCGGTGGGAGGGCAGCAGCCGCGTGCTCGTCTCCCCGCTCCTAGCGCGTCCCCAGCTGTGGCCCTCCCACTCAGCACCACTCGCTCTCATCCCGCTTGGCAGCCGGCCCCTCTCCTTCCTTCCCCCCAACCCCGCCCGCCCCCCGCGCTCTGCTGCCGACCACCCCCTCACCGAGTCACACAGGTCCACTTACTCCTCCCCGGGAAGCTGGTGGCGCGGCCTGGGGAACCGGCCCCGGCCTGGCAGCACCGGCCGGGAGGGACGCAGGGCCGCCAAAGGCCCCCTGCAGCCTCCTCGTCCCTTCCTAGCCAGTTGACCTTGGCTGGCCTACTTCAGATGGAGAGGTCTCTTGGCTTTTGTCCACTCCATGACTTTAGTCCAGTTCATCATTTGAGGGAGAGGCTGAGGCCAGGGACCAGCAAGAACTGTAGAGTCTCTGAGAACCGCTGTCAGCCTGTGTCTCCCCCTGTCCTCGCCGAGCTAGGCTGGCTGAACAGGTAGCTTCCCCGGTATACAGTAGGTGCTCAATAAATGTTGACTGGAGGAAGGGGTCTGCACAGAGCACGGCAGCGAGGGGCTCGGACTGGAGTTGCAGGCTTGCTCTGACCTCTTCAGGTGGGACGGGCTCCCTCGGCCTCCGTCCACGGAGGGCTGTCCCCGTGGTCCTTGATGGCTGCCTCGTTCCCTCTCTTACCGCAGAGTTCAAGGAGGCCTTCTCCCTCTTCGACAAGGATGGAGATGGCACCATCACCACCAAGGAGCTGGGGACGGTGATGAGGTCCCTGGGACAGAACCCCACTGAGGCAGAGCTGCAGGACATGATCAACGAGGTGGACGCGGATGGTGAGCCCCGGGGGGTGGCGGACAGGCGGCCCCGCTCCCGGTCACCTCTCTGACCACCGGGCGCCTTCCTCCGGGGGTGGGGGGTGGATGAGCCGGTACCTCCTCGGCCGGGGCTCGGGGGTGGTCTCCCGGGCCCGGGCTGATAGCGCTCCCACTCCCACTTCCCTGGTTCCCAGGGAATGGGACCATTGACTTCCCGGAGTTCCTGACCATGATGGCCCGAAAGATGAAGGACACGGACAGCGAGGAGGAGATCCGAGAGGCCTTCCGGGTCTTTGACAAGGTGAGCGGTCCTTGGGGCGCCTGGTGGCTCCGTCGGTTGAGCGTCCGGCTCAGCTCCGGTCATGAGCTCACGGTCTGCGGGTTCGAGCCCCGCGTCGGGCTCTGTGCTGACTGCTCAGAGCCTGGAGCCTGCTTCAGATCCTGTGTCTTCCTCTCTCTCTGCCCCCCCCACTCATGATGTCTCTCTCTCTCTCTCTCTCAAAAATAAAAACATTAAAAAAAAAAGGTAAGTGGTCCTTTGCCAGAGTAGCCCCAGGATACAACAGAGAGACAGACGGCTGGAGCCCGGGGACCCCACTTCCATGAGACCTGGGTCCGGGCACCGGCCTGCCCTGCGGCCTCAGGAGGCCCCCCTTCCTCCCGCTGGGTGTGGGTACCTGACCCCCGTGCCCCTCCCCCACCCAGGACGGCAACGGCTACATCAGCGCAGCCGAGCTCCGCCACGTCATGACGAACCTGGGCGAGAAGCTGACCGACGAGGAGGTGGACGAGATGATCAGAGAGGCCGACATCGACGGGGACGGCCAGGTCAACTATGAAGGTGAGCGGACCCCGGCGCGCTGTCCGGAGCTTCAGGGACAGGCCTCGGGTCCCTCCTGTCGGGGTGGGGGGGGGGCACGGGCTCGGCCGCACTGCCCGCTGACCCCCTGCCCTCCTGCCCTGTTTCCCTCCACAGAGTTTGTACAGATGATGACGGCCAAGTGAAGGCCCCTGGGCAGCTGGTGATGCCCGTTCTCGTGATCTCTCTCTTCTCGCGCGCGCGCTCTCTTCAACACTCCCCTGCGTTCCCCGGTTCTAGCAAACACCAGTTGATTGACTGAGAATCTGATAAAGCAACAAAAGATTTGTCCCAAGCTGCATGATTGCTCTTTCCCCCTCCTGAGTCTCCTCCACGCCCCTCATCTCTTCCCTCTCCCGCCCCCTTCCGTTCCCATCTTCCGAGGCCTGTCGCGTCCCTGAGATGAAGCCCCGCCCCCCTCCGGGGGCCTCTGCCCTCCTGCTCCAGCCCGGGTGGCTCTCCTCCGTTTTGGTTTGTTTCCGTTCGTGTGTCCTCTTCTTTTGGGTGCTGGGGTGGCCGCCAGCCCTGTCCCGGGGCCTGCTAGGGAGGGGCGAGGCCTCGCCAGACCGAGAGCATGCCTTCTGTTGTGGCCCGCAGCCAGCCCCGCGATTCCGTGTGCACACCCCAACAGCCTTTTGGGGCAGGGGTGCCGAGAGAGGCGTCTGGCAGGCCTGGGGTGGGGGGAGGCGGGGGGGGGGGGGGGG
>NC_043715.1:49422806-49431052 GCF_006229205.1 Suricata suricatta
TCTCCGGCTGTCGTGTAACCTGGTGCTAACGTCCCACGCCGCTCCGCCACCACGCACCCACCCACCCGCACCGAGGTCCCCTCGCCGGGACCCGTGTGGCGATGTTGCTTTGTGATGTACAGGCTCTCCTTCGGGTTTGTTCTTTTTTTTCCTTTATGCCCCCGAACACTGACCCCGTCAGAAACCTTGCCGGGCTAGCTGAGGCGGGGGAGGGAGGGGTGAGCCCCGCCGCGCTCTCAAGAGGCTGTCACCTGCAATAAAACCGTGTTGTCCTGGCCTGGAGGACCGCCCCACCGGCCCCTCCCGCTTCTCCGAGCTGCTTGGTGGCTCCTTCACATCTGTGCGGTCCCTGCGCCCTCCCTGCCCTGCCCGCCCCGCCTCCCTGCCCCCTGCCCCCACCGCCCCCAGCGGAGAGCATGATCCGTGACCTTGCTTCTGGTTCTCGCCTCTGGGACAAGTGAGTCAATGTGGCAGTTCGGTCGTCTGGATTCTTTTTCCTTTTTTCTGGTTCATTTCATCTTGCCCCCCATCCCCACCCCCTCCCAGGTCATTCAAGTGGCTTTTCCTGGGACCTGCCCAGCTTTGAGAATCTCCTCATCCACCCTCAGCCTCTGGGGGAGGGGAGGGGAGGGACGGGGCGTAGCGGGAGACCCAGCCAAGAGCTGAGGGTGAAGGGCAGGTAGGCGTGAGGCTGTGGACGTTTTTCGGAGTGTTTTGGTTTAGGTTTTGGTTTGTTTATTTTTTTTTAAACCGGGCAATATTGTGTTCAGTTCAAGCTGTGAAGAAAAATATATATCAATGTTTTCCAATAAAATACAGTGACTACCTGACTCAGCTCTTCCCCTCTCGCCTCTGTTTCTGGGCGCGTTCCCTGCCCCACTCCACACTCACGCAAGAGCCTTGTCCTCGTCACTGGCGGCCCAGAGGGGGACCTCTGAGCCAGAGTTCTGGGCCCAGCCAGATGTCACAGTCGGGTGGTGGGGGGCGGTCGGCTCTGCTTTGCGCCCTCGCCGTAGCTGCCGGGGGTGCACCGACCCCCGTGTCCGCAGGGGCGGACACCCGAAGGATGGGCACTCACGCTGGGAGAGAGACCATCCAAGGGAGCAGCAATGAGCCAGACCCGGGGGTGACACCCGGCTGGGGGGTTCTCGGGGCGATCTGGGGAAGGGGTGACATTCCCCAGAAGAGTCCATGGCAGTCAGGCAGCCTACATACCACGTGGTCCTGAGCTCACAGCTCTTAACTCCCCGCGAGGGCACGGAGGGTACAGGACAGGGAGACTCGAAACAAGCCCCAAACATTTGCAAATCCCAGAATGCTTAGCGAGCGCAGGGCTGTGAAGAGGCGAGGGCTGGGGCAGGGGTGCTTCCGCAGGGGAGGCGTGGGGCAATCCTCCCAGAATACATGAGCCCCGCCCCCAACCGCAGAGCTCACCTGCTCCCTGTTGGTTCCCAGGAGTGCAGGGAGGGAAGGGTCAGCGGACGCGGTCTAATTTCTGACCCACGCACACCCCGCCTCCTCCACCGGGCAGGAGGGACAGGACCGAATTCAGGGGAATTAAGAAAACCTGCTTGCACTCTCCCGTCCCCAGCCTTGGGGAGGGTGGAGAATCCTGCAGCAGGTCCCAACCTCTGGGGGCCTTCCTGGGGGCGGAGGCTTGAGGCCAGAGCTGGGCCTTCCTGGTGTGGCCCAGTCACCGGAGCCCAGCACCGCAGATGCGTACCTCAGGCAGATGACCCCAGCTGTAACCCAGGAGCGCCGTAGCAGGTGCCCCTGGAGCTGACCGAGGCCCACGGGAGCCCAGGGGAGGGAGGCCCGGGCTAAGCGAGCCGCAGCTGCTCTGCCCCACAGGCCTCTGTGCCCAGAACCCTGCAGCCAGCCCGTTTGGGCCAAATGCCGTTAATGCCCATTGTGCAGACTAGGCAACTGAGACCCAGAGAATTGAAGAGACTACCCCCAAGGTTACTGAGGCAAACCTCCAAAGTGGCACAGCTGGAAACTGAACCAGACCTGACCTCGAGGGGTCCATGCCCTCAGCTGCCCACCTTCACTCATTTCAATGGTCGTTTTAAAACTGACTTCAGGGGCGCCTGGGGGGCTCAGTCGGTTGAGCGTCCAACTTCAGCTCAGGTCATGATCTCGCAGTCCGTGGGTTCAAGCCCCGCGTCAGGCTATGTGCTGACCGCTCAGAGCCTAGAGCCTGCTTTGGATTCTGTGTCTTTTTCTCTCTCTGCTCCTCCCCTGCTCATGTTGTCTCTCTCTCTCAAAAATAACATTAAAGGGCGCAAAGGTTTCTGGGAGCATAAAAGATGACTACAGCAGCTAGGCCAACTTTTGAACCCGCAAGAGGTGGGAGAGGAAAAGGAGAAGGTGATTTGAGCCAGCTCTCAAAGCAGTATTCACGTGGAGACCTAGCTTCTCATACAAAGATAAAATAAAGACAAACCACTCAGGATGCCCCTGAAGAGGTTCGCAACTGTGACTTCAGGAGAGAGCTGGAGGAGAGCGAGCGAGCTGCTGCAAGAGAAAAAAACAGAGATCGTCCAACACGAGAACATACAACCTCCTCGTCAGTGTCAAAGAAACCTCGGTTAGACCAGATTCCTGCCGCCAACCTTGACGCAGATGATCCTCTAACAGATGAGGAAGATGAAGACGAAGACTTCGAAGAGGAGAGTGACGACACTGCCGCTCTTCTTGCAGAACTAGAGAAAATCAAAAAAGAAGGAGCAGAAGAGCAGGCTAGGAAGGAACAAGAACAAAAAGCTGAAGAAGAACGAATACGTACGGAAAACATTTTGAGTGGAAACCCTCTCCTAAATCTCACTGGCCCATCCCAGCCTCAGGCCAACTTCAAGGTTAAAAGAAGGTGTGATGATGATGTCGTTTTCAAGAACTGTGCAAAAGGTGTAGATGATCAGAAGAAAGACAAAAGATTTGTAAATGATACACTGCGATCCGAATTTCACAAAAAGTTCATGGAGAAATACATTAAATAGTACAGTTTTATGTGCTTAATTAAAGACTGTAAAACGTTAAAAAAAAAAACATTAAAAAAATAAAAATAAAAATAAATAAATAAAACTGACTTCAGGCAGGCCCTGGGGTGGCCGTGGGGTGGCCTGAGACTGGGGCTGCCCTCTCAGCTGCCAGGACACCTGTGGAAAATTCTGGTCTCGCGTTGAAGGAAAGACAAGTTTTGGTGACCCACGGAACTGGGCTCCGAGTCCGGTGTGGACACTCGCTTCAGTGAGTCTGTGGGCTCACCCCACCTCAAGGCCAAGCGGTGCCACCTCCTACCTGTGGGCCTCAGTTTACCATTCTGCAAATTGGGAAATAATATTGACCCTGCAAGAGGGAGAGTATAAAAACATCCCCTTCAGGGCACCGGGGTGGCTCAGTCTGTTAAGCATCTGACTTTGGCTCAGGTCGTGGTCTCACGGTTCATGAGTTCAAGTCCTGCTTCAAGTGAATCCCACTTCTCTCTCTCTCTCCCTCTCTTCTCTCTGCCCCCCACTCAACTGCGCCCTCTTTCTCAAAAAAAAATAAAACCAGTATTTAAAAATAGAGAATAAATAAAAAAGAAAAAAATTGGGGCACCAGGGTGGCTGAGTCAATTAAGCATCTGACTTTGGCTCAGGTCGTGGTCTCGCGGTTTGTGAGTTCGAGCCCCGCTTCAAGTGAGTCCCACTTCTCTCTCTCCCTCTCCCTGTGCCCCTCCCCTGCTCATGCTCTCTCTGTCTTCTCTCTCTCTCAAAAATAAACATTAAAATATATATATTTAAAATAAAAAGAAAAGCACCCGCTTCAGAGGGCTCTGACAACCATTTTCTAGACATGTCATTTAATCGGCACACTGGCCAGATTGAGTCGGAACAAGGCCCCCGCTCCCGTCAAGGGTGCGCATGCCCTGTGCCGGGCACCTAGGCCTGAAATACTTACCGAAATCCAGAGGGCCCAGGCGGGTAGAGACTCCGGCACCTCACTTCTCGGACGTGGCGGAACTGCGTCTCCAAACCCCAGATCATTCAGATTCCCAAACACCCAAGCGTTTAACCGCTGCCTCTGGCGGCCTGCCCTGCTCTACCGCCTGTCATTGCTTTTCCCCCTTGGGCCCTATGTTTTGAAAGACTTTTACTCCCAGAAAGGCTGTGCTATTAAATAATCATGACTTCGCCTTCCCATACTTTATTAATCAAAGACACACAGATGGCACTCAGCGTCTAATGGACAAGGGCAGGCTCTGAGGGAGCTGATCCCAGCCCCGACCAGAGAGATGCTTGGAACCGGAATCATTTCCGGCTCAGGCTCACAGGTCTGCCAGGCCAGCTCAGCCCTGTCCTTAGGAGGTGACTAGCCGTGGGACCGCACGGGAAACGCCCACCCAGGGCCCCCTCACTTCCCGGTGAGTAGTGACCCCCAGGACCGCTCCTAGGTGTCATTCCCACTGTGACCAGCAGATGGAGGAATGATTGTAGAGAGCCCCGCGGCCGCTGGGGGCGACCAGCCCGTGTTTGTGTGTGCGCGCGCACGCGCGCGATCTCGTGCACACGCGAGTCCCATCTGCGGGCCAGGTCCCGTGCGAGGAAGCCCAAAATGACTAAAGTGAAGTTATAAATGAACAGAGTCTCCTTCGCGTCCCGACGCCCACTCCTCGCCAGCCGGGCCCCTGGGCTATGCGCTCGCAGATGCCTGGCCTGCGTTCTCGGCTCATAGCCCAACTTGCGACTTTGCAGCTTTTGTGCTTCTTGTAATAAATACTTAGTTCTGCGATGATTAAGCTGTCATCCAACTGGGAAGTGAGTGATCCGGGGCCAAGACGGGGTCAGTCACTGCTAGATCCCTGGGAGGCAAAAAGCAGCCTTGGGGCCCCCCCGGAGCAAATTCCAAATAATCTGTTGAGTCAACATGAGCAAGGGGCTGAGGCCAGAGACAGCACCTTGAGCACAACAGAAACATTCCTCTTTCCCGGGCTCCCTTTCTCACAATCCTCCACCCCCTCCTCCAAGAAGCCCTCCCTGACGTCCCCTTGGACAGCACCCCACTTCCCATCTCTCAGCCCCACCCACTCTGGACTATGAGCCCCAGGAGAGCAGGGCCGGGGCTGTCTCTGTCACTGCTGTGTCCCTAGCATCCCAGTCTCAAAAGAACCTTCCTAAACGAACGAGCAAATGTCTGCGTCGGGGCAGGCTGCTGGGAGCACCATCATGGAGGCCAAAACGCACCAAGAGTGCCTGAGACAGGAGTGACTGAATCTTCTGGAAGGACTAGGGGCGCCTGGCTGGCTCAGTTGGTGGAACATGCAACTCGATCTCGGGGTTGTGAGTTCAAACCCCACTTTGGGCGTAGGGATTACTTAAAAATAAAAGTTTTAAAAAGGGAGAAGGAAGATTTTAAGCAGGGCCCGAGGGGCCACAGTACTTTTGAGGATTGGAGGAGGGGGACACTGTTCCAGGAAGGGTGAGCTCAATAAACAAAGAGGTGGAGGCCAGATAGGTCATGGGCGGGCCCTTGGGGAAACCTTGGTCATCTGCTGTGACGGAGAAGAGAGGGAGGGAGCTGTCCCTGGGCCTCCACCAGAGGGAGCCCTTGGAGCTTGGCAAGCAGGGGAATGACCGCTGGGACGGGACTCTGGAAGAGGACACACAGGCAGCCAGGGGTCAGGACATCAGCTAAGAGACCAGTTTCCAAATCATCCCGGAAGGGCTGCTGGTAGATGGGCCAAGGAATGCTCAAAAACCCCTGACCTACACAGGGTTTCGGGGCGCCTGGGGGAGTCTCGGTCGGTTAAGCAGCAGACTTCGGCTCAGGTCATGATCTCGCAGTTCGTGGGTTCAAGCCCCGTGTCAGGCTCTGTGTTGACAACTCAGACCCTGGAGCCTGCTTCCGATTCTGTGTCTCCCTCTCTCTCTGCCCCTCCCCTGCTCACGCTCTGTCTCGCTCCCTCTCTGTCTCAAAAATAAATAAACATAGGGGCGCCTGGGTGGCTCAGTCGGTTGAACGTCCAACTTCGGCCCAGGTCATGATCTCACAGTTCATAGGTTCGAGCCCCACGTCAGGCTCTGTGCTGACAGTTCAGAGCCTGGAGCCTGCTTCCAATTCTTTGTGTCCCTCTCTCTCTGCCCCTCCCCTGCTCATGATCTGTCTGTCTCCCAAAAATAAATAAATGTTTTTTAAAATGTTTAAATAAATAAATAAACATAAAAAATTAAAAGAAAGAAAGAAAGAAAACCCCCCTGACCTGGAAGATGAACTGGTGGGGTCTGAGATTAAACAGCAGGATGCGGGGGCGGGGGGCAGATTCTTGAGAAGTTAGGCCTGGAGATGGAAAGCCAGCCCCTTGGGGCGCCTGGGTGGCTCAGTCGGTTAAGCCTGGGACTCTTGATTTCCTCTCAGATCATGATCTCACCGCGGGTGGGATGGAGCCCCACCTTGGACTCTGTGCTGACTGCTTGGAGCCTGCTTGGGATTCTCTCGCTCTCTCTCTGCCCCTCCCCCACCTCAAAACACACATTAAAAAAAAGAAAGCCATCTTCAGTACTTAATCCTCCCTTCCCCTTGATCCAAATCTGAAAAATGGGAATGGTAATAGCACCCCCATCAGGCTTGGATGCTGTGGGTTCAACCACCTAGCCTTGTGCTGCCTCTGAAGGAGCCCTAAGAGGCCCCATAGAACTGACCCGCTTTTCCGAGGCAGCACAGAGAGAGGAGCCGGGCGCCCCCTGGGGGTCTTGCCTGGACAGGCAGGCCCCCTTTCCCTTGGCTCCAACCCAGAATGCCCCTGTGCAATCCCTCTACCCCCCACCCCTTCCTTTCTCCACCGCCCTCCAGGGGCCATTTGGGCGGGGTCCCACTGAGGCTGGGCTCGGTTTGGTGACAAAGGCCAGACTCCACCTGACTGACCTTCCTTGCCACCCTGTTTGGTTTTCCTACAAGTCAAACTTTTTGATTATTAAAGTCAACCAATAGATCACTCTGCCAAGACTGCCGTAAAAGTAAAAACACCCTCAATTTCTTTTAATAGTACGTTTTTTTTTAATTGTGGTAAAATGCCCATAACATAAATGTACCATGTTAACCATTTTAATGCGTACAATTCAGAGACATTTAGTACACTTTCAGTGTTGTGCAACCATCAGCATTATCCAGTTCCAGAACATTCTGATCACCCCAAAAGGAAGCCCTTATCGTGACCCATTTTTAACTTTCCCAGACTTCCCTCGTTCGTCTGTAATGCGATTCGAATCATGGTGGCTGGGGGGAAAAAAGAAATGGGGAAACAATGGAGCAAAGTGTTGCTTTTTGCCAGCCCCCATTTCAAGCCACAGACAACAAGAGCAGCGACACCAGGACGGCAAGAGCAGCGACACCAGGACGGCAGTAACAGTAGCATTTCTTGCCGTATTTACTCCAGGCAGGCCCTGCCCTAAACTGCCTTGCAGGGGGAAGGGGTTAGCCCGCAGCCCAACCCTGTACGCTGAGCACTACGTGATCATCCCCGTGCTGCACAAAAGGAAGCCAGGACACAGAGGCAAAGCCACTAGCCAAGGGAGGGAGAAAGACGGACTGCACGCTGAGACTGTGTTCTCTGCCCGCTGTGTGACCCAGAGCTGGTGATTGCCCTCTCTGGGCCTTGATTCCAGTTTCGGTGGAAAGGCTCCAATAATAGGCTGGAGAGGGTGTGCCCTGCACAGCAGAAGACTCACTGATGTCACTGCTGTTACCGCTATGGGAGGCCCGTGCCTCGCGGTCAGGTCCCTCCCCATATGTGTTTATGGTTTTAACCCTGGAGCGACTGCAAAGGGGAACTGGGAGGGGCTGGGGGGAAAGGACTGTCCCCGTGTCCGTGTCCCCCTACTCCACCCCGCCTACCTACAGCTACAAACACCACTTCCTTTCCCGCCATGTCTTACCGCAGAGCCAGTGCCCTGGATTTGTGGAATGAATGAATGACATTTTTGTGAGGCCTCCCCTGAGGACACAGGAGGTGGGGTGAGGCTTTGTAAGGAAGCAGGCAGCTGTTATTCAGGGACAGACACACGAACTTGGGTCTGCGTCCCTGTCCCCGGCTGGTCCCCGGACCCGTAACTCCCTTGCCTTTGTCCTCAGCCCCTCGCTCCGTCTCCCCCTGCACCCGCCCCACCCCCACCCCAGTCCACATCTTACCACCAAGCCAGGCAGTTTCCCAGGCATGTGTCCAGCGTGCCACCTACCATACGGCAATCTGTCCCTCCTCCAGTCCCCCC
>NC_043715.1:49431152-49451144 GCF_006229205.1 Suricata suricatta
GGAGGGCAGCCGAGCACCCCAGTGGGTGAGGATCAGTGCCAGAACCTGAGCCAGAGGAGACCTGAGTGCACAGAAGCTTCTGGGAGCTTTCTGCCTTCTAAATATTTAGACAGTGAGATGGATGGGCAAGCTGGGGCCAGATGGGGCCGCCGGGACCACCGAGTACTTGGAGAGAACCATTCTTTTCGTACTCCAGGATACAAGGTCCCTCTGTCCCTCTGTCTTCTCCCAAACCCTGTCGCGGCCACTCTGAAGAAGGAGAACTCGGGGGGGGGGGGGGGAAGCAGCTGATCGCCCCTGCGTCCAGGGGGTCAAGGTTCCAGCAGACAAGGACCTGAGACTCGTCTCCGGGGTGCCCCTGAGTGGCCGGAAGTCAGGGCAGGAGACCCGGGCCGCTGGGTCAGCAGAGGGAGCAGGCGGTCGCCGCCCCCTCTTTGGACGGCATTCCCACGGTGCTGGCGGACCGCTGTGCCTGGGGCGAGGGCCCCCCCTGCCCCTCGCCCCAGGCCGCCAGAGGCACCCAGCTCCCCTCCTTCCCCCCAGGAGCAGTGGGGGCCCTGGAGTCCTTCCTCCCCGAGGCGGGCTGGGCGAGGGGTGTCTGCGGGCCGCCGCGGGCAGGCCTGGGGCACCGGCAGCAGAGCCAGCCCCTGAGCCTCTGGAAGACGGCCTTGCGGAAGAGGATGAAGACCCAGGGGTCCAGGATGGGGTTGAAGGCGTTGAATCGGAAGGCCAGGAGGTCCCCCATCTCGCTGCTGTCAGGGGCGACGGCCTGCGTGAAGCCTCGGATCTGGGGGCAGGGCGAGGGCATCAAGAAGCACCCGTGAGCCCGCCGCCCCCACCCCACCCAGCCCCCCACCCACCCTCGCTCCCCTCCCACCACTGCTCACTGGCAGGAATGAGGGAGGGGCGCCCTTTAGAAAGGGAAGGAAATAAGATTAGATGTAAAGGAAGTAAGTAATGCATCCCGGGAGCAAGCGAGAGAAAAACCCAGGAAACTACCAGCCTAGAGGGACAGAGCTGGAGCCCATGGGTGTATCCGCACCTTGCAGTCTCTGAGTTGTCCGTAAACCCCGCCCCCAAAGACTGGATGGCCCTCCAATGTAGCCCAGCCCTTGCATTTTACAGAAAGAGAGAAGCGAGGCCCAGGATACAGGGGCGGGAGACCTGGTGGCCCTGTACCAGGCTCTGTCTTCTCTGGTTCTCGGTTCTCCCACGAGCAGAGCAGGCAGGAGCCGTGCAGGGAAGGGGCAAGAGCAGGAGAGCCAGGGCCAGAGGGAGGGCGGGGCTGGGGTGGGAAGTGGTGGGGAAATCAGATGCTGGAATCAGACCGGCCTGGGGTCCAGACCTGGCTCTGTGTGACGGTGGGTAGCACACATCACCCTCCATCTATAAGAAAACAGGAACTTTGTTCCGGTCCTTGCTAAGTGCTTGAGGAAGGAGGGCAGAAGGTCATCTGAAGATAATTTGAGAGAGAATTTGTAAACTACAGAGCACAGGGCGGACCTAGGGCAAGCATGCAATGAATAGCGGATCTTACTATGATCGCGGGGGGAGGGGAAGGTTGGGGTGGGTTTGGAGGGGTGCTGGAGATGTGGAAGGGGGAAGACAAGGGGTCAGGAGGAGACAAACAAGGCAGAAGCATACATGGAGAGAGTTCTCCAGAAAGTCGGCAGTTGTCTGACCATGGACAAAGCCTCTGACCTCTTTGGGTCTCAGTTTCCCCATCCGTGAAATGGGTGCAACCGCTAGAGGACACAGCCGGCTGCACCCTCCCTCCCCCGCCCGCCCCAGCTGCACAGAAGACTCACCGTGAGAGGCAGGGAGCACACGGCCATGATGCCCGTCATGAGAGCCAGCAGGATCAGGTGGTCAACCTCGTCCTCTCCTGCTCGGGGACCAGGGACCAGGGAGCCCTGGTGGCGCCTCTGCTGGCGGTACATGCGGCAGAGGCTCAGCGTGACGGAGCTGTTGCAGAGGACGATGGCGGCCACCAGCAGGGCCACGAGGCTGGCGTAGGCCAGCGAGAAGGCGCAGCCGCCCGGCTCTGTGGCGCGCATGCGGATGAAGCACCAGCTCCCCGGGCAGTACTGCTGGTGCTGGCCCAGGCCCAGCAGGGGCAGCGAGCAGAAGAGGGCGCAGAAGGCGTAGATGGCAGGCAGGGCCAGGCGGGCGCAGCGCGGCCCGTCCAGCTGGGCGTAGAGGTAGGGGTGGCTGAGCGCCAGGCAGCGCTCCACGGCCATGGCGAAGAGGATGAGCGTGGAGGCCAGGCCGAAGAAGGTCATGGCGAAGGCGAAGGCGTCGCACAGGGCGGGCCGGCCCCAGGCCAGGCCCAGCAGCGAGCTGTTTCGGGCGTAGGTCACGAACACCGCCGGGCTCAGGAAGCTAGTGCCCAGCAGGTCGGTGACCGCCAGTCCGGTGACCAGTACGGCGAAGGCCGACGGGCGTGACCGTCGCCGCGCCCCCAGGATGCCCAGTGCCAGCCCGTTGCCCACCACGCCCGCCACGAACATCAGGGTGCTGGTGGCTGGTCCCACAGAGTCCCGCACATAGGTGAGGTTCCTGCACGAATCCGCCATCCACCCTGCCTCCTGGACTAGAGGGGTCCCAAGGGGGGGGGGAGGGGGGCCGGGTCTGCCCCCTGAGCCCCACTCAGACGCCCACCACCCTCCCCATGGTCAACCCCAAGGTCTGCCTGTCGGTCTGTCTGCCTCTCTCCGCTCTCCCTGCCTTTTCTCCTTCCCTCTCCCTCTTCTGTCCCTCACCCACCTCTTCTCTGCCTCTGCCTTTCCCTCTCTCTCCCCTCCTCACCGCACCTCTGTCTGCCTTTTCTCTCCCAGTCCCTCTCCTGTGCTCCGAGGACTGTCTGTGTTGGTCTTGGAGTGTCGGCTGCTCCCTGCTTCCCTCCTCCTCCCTCCCTCCCACCCTTCTTGCCTTGCCCTGCCCGCGCTAGCCCCGGCTGTTTCATTTCCTCCCTCTGCCCCGCCTTCCCTCCCCCTGCTTGCTCCAGTGATGCCCCCCCCCCACAACCTCAAGCTCTCTCCGGCCTTCCCTGGCCTGCTCTCTCCATCTGCCCTGCTCCAAGCCCTGCCTCTACCTTCCCTCTCAAGGTGCCATCACTGAGCCACCTGCCGCTTCCTCACAGGAGGGTCTCTGTCTGCCCTTCTCTGTTTCCTGGCATCTCCCAGTGGCCCCATCTGGGGATCACTGGATTGTCACGCTCTGGGGCACAGCAGGACAAGACCTAAGGGGCACAAGTCTGGGGGTGGCCTCCGGGCCCCAGGGTTAGGACATTGCCCAGGGATTGAGAAATGCCCAGGAAATTCCTCCCTGATGCAGTGTTTTCCAGGCACCACGGAGATTTCTTTCACTCCTTCCAGAAGGCTGGGGAAGGAGGTGGCCGAGCCTGAGAAAAAAAAGGCCAGTCCCTGGAGTGCACCCGAGCTTGCAAGCTCGTCATCGAGTCCTGGGAAGAGGGATTCCAAGGACTGGGACTTGGTGTCCCCATCATCAGGGGGAAGGGGGGTGGGGTGGGGACAGGGCCCCGGGCTTCCAAGAGCACCAGAGGGGAGCGCCCTCCCACCCTCTTGTTTCTTGTTCCAGCAATCTCAGGCCCTAGGCCAAGCTCTGGGGACCCTGACTTCCAGGAATAATACTTTGGCCACAGATAGCAGTCCAAGACTCCAAGATCACTGTCACATGGGTCTCCCCCACACCTCCCCAAACCATCCCAATCACCGCCACCCTTGGGCCAGTGTGATCAGCCGCGTGTCCCAGCTGCCGGCTCTGCTCTTAATCATCTTGGGTTCCCACTGAGTCAATGGTTCCCTGTTCAGCCTCTCTGCCCGTAAGAGCCAGAGACCCTCCCGATACCCCTTAGGGGAGGCCATTTACAGAGAGGGATTACAGACCCCATTTGACTTGAGCTCCTGGCTTCATTCCACCCCTCTTTCCGGTGTGCTGATCTGGATGAGGACGAGAAGCCAGTGTACCTCAGCCTCCTCATCTATACAATGGGCTACCACCGGCTTCATGGGCCCGATGGCCAACCATGGCCAGAGCCCACTTTGTAACACGGCGAGAGGCTAGGTCGATGTTGCCTCACGTCCAGGGCCAGGAGGAGTGCTCCTGATCCCCGGGGCCGGACACTGGGCGGCTGCAGACTTCCCCCCTGTACCCATGGCCCTCAGTGACCACAGCCCCCTCACCCCTTCTCCCCTCTCCCTATCACCCATGCCCAGCTGGCATCCCCAGCTTCCGGCCTCAGCTCCAGCCATAGCGGGGCCTCTGAGAGCCTGTGTGTCGCGGCCTCAGACCTCCTGGTTATGTGGTCCCCAGATGGACCAGAGGGAACTCGGGAAGTTGTATCATATTAATGAAAGATGACGCCTGGCAGGCTCATGTCCTGTTGAAGCATCAGGGGAGTTGGCGGGGCAGGGTGGGTGGGGGGGATGGGAGGATGGGGGGGATGGGGTAGCTCCGGTTCCTGGAGCCTCCCTCCCACTGGCTTCCGGATCCTACCAGGGACCCTTAAGCGTTCAGGAAGTCCACACTGCTCCCATGCCCAGTGAGGCCTCACCCACCCTGCCCCCCTCCAGACCTCAGTTTACCCCCCTGTGCCACTGGGGGCCAGCGTCAGTGCTGGGCATACTTCCACTCACTTTCTGGGAACCCTGGCATCCTGCCCACAGCAAGCGCCGCAAAGGGTCCCTCTTCCTGCAGGTGCCTTGGGGCGAGATGTCCCTCTGGCTGGTCCATGAGGGGGTGGCTTCCTTGGGCAGGGGAACCGTGGGAAGGAGCTGGATGAGTGAGTGAGTCAGCCTCCTTCCTCCTGCACTGCTTGAAGGGGACTCAGGCATCCCCAGAAGGACCGTGGACAGGAGCAGAGGAGACGATAGCCCAGGGACCACTGGCAAAGGCCAGCCCTATCACCTGGGCAGAGAGGGGGATGGGCACCCAGGGGCGGCGTGTGCTAGGGACTGTGGTGGACGCAGAACCTTCACATGTGGGTCCATGTGGGATTAGTGTAACTCAAGTCGGCCTTGCAACAGCGCCGTGAGTGTGTGTGTGTGTGTGTGTGTGTGTGTGTGTGTGTGTGTCCTCTGGCAGCGAACGGGCATTACTTTCTCTACAGTCTGTTGGTCCATCAGTGTCTATTTGTGCATCTTGTTGTGGGTCTGTGCCTGTGTGCCGTGGCCCCGTGGGCCTCTTTGTGGCTGTGTCTGCCATGCGTGTTTGCGTGTGAAGGGCTGCCTTGTGCCGTGGGAAGAGAGGGGCTCTGAGGGTTCCCTTCGGCCACCCGCCAAGTGACTCTGGAAAACAGTTGCGAGAGCTTAGCCTTGATGTTCTTCATCAAGCAAGGCGGCCTTGCCCTTGTTGGGGGTGTGGTGTGGAGATCAGAGGCAGAATTCACCCTGCCCGCCTCCTCCAGGAAGCCCTCAAATAGCTGTAGGTAGTCTTATTATCCATTCAACAAACTCTGACCCACTTAACCATGTGCAGAGGGTGAGGGACCCAGAGGGGCTCCGAGGGCGCCCTGCCACAGACTCGGGTTCCCAAGTGGTTTGTGGCAAGGGGTGGGAGAGGAAGAGGAAGGTTAGGCTGGAGCCTGGCCTGCAGGCCCTCCGCTGAGTCATCCGCACCCCCCAGGTCGCTCCCCCACCCCTGCTTGCTGGCCAGCGCCTCCGGCTGCCTGCCCAGGTCTGCATCTGGCTGCGCTAACACCCCGCTTGCCCTGGGCCCAATCCTGTCTTGACCCCCACCCTCCTGATGGTGCCCTGGGAAGAGGACGGACCCACCCTGTGCCCCTCCCCGCCCCGCACACAAGTAGGACCCGGCACGCACCCACACAGCCTCTTGGCTGCTCACACCAGCCAAGCCCCTCTCGCTGCTGCAAGAAGTTGTGTGTGTCCATCCTGACCTGTCCCTCATCGGCAGGTCCCAGCACCTTCGGTCAGGGGCCATTTTCCTCTCCCCTCCGCCCTTTCCTGCATCCCACATGGGCCCTGGCTGAACCTGTCAGACTCTGCCTCTCAGCCCTGCTCCAAGGCGCTCTACCCTGTCTTCCCTGCCATGCCCTTGCTGGGGGCTGCGCCCCTCACTTCCGTCCTTCAAGCCCCCTCCCAACACCTCCAGCCCCCTCCGGAGCAGCTCCCACCTCACCCCCAACTGGCCACATGATGTCACCACCCTGTGCCTGATTCCACATCTGTAAAATAGGGATAAACGGGGTCTTTGGGGGAGGGGGTTATCCAAGAATTAAGTGAGGTTGGGGCTTCAGAAACAAGACTCCAGTAAGTGATGGTCATAGTTGTGGCTCGGGGGCCCCCGACCCCCCCAGACCCCTTCGGCAGAGCCAAGCACTGCTCAGAGCATGTGGGGTGCAGAGGGGAGGCAGCCTGGGTGGGGCAGCCCTGGGGCTTGGGGTGAAGAGGGAGGGGGCTGCTGACTGCAATCACTTCCCCAGGCGGTCACCTCTCTGCCTCTTGGCCTGGCTCTGACCCCAGAGCTGAACTCACAGCTGGGGCTGGCCGGATAGAGCAGCGGGTGACCAGAAGCTGGTGCTCCCGAGTCATACCCGCTAACAAGATTATCCAGATTTGTGTGCATGAATGCTGGTCACCGGGGACCTGCTCTGTCCGGCTCGTCCAGCCGCCACCACCCACCCCTCCCCACCTCCCCCACCTCCTCCAGGTAGCCCTCCCTTCCTGCCCGCCCTCCCGCCCCCACAAGAGGTCAGCCAGCCCCCTTGCTTCTCCTGACTTCCATTCCCCAAGACCAGGAATGTGAAGGAGGAGGGATCTCCACTACCCACCCCCAAGATGTCAAGGCTGAAAGGGTCCAAAAACCCCAGCAGTCTAGGCTCAAGGAGTCCTTACACTCGAGAGGTGCAGAGTTCTGGATCGCAGCGTGACAGGAAGCAGGATTCTGACCCCCGCCCCCCAGGGCTGAAAGACTCCAGAATGCCAGCCCTCTGAGGTTCCGGGAGTCTAGATTCCTTTGCATTTCAGGTTCTAAGAGGCAAGGATGCTGGGTCTGAGAAATTCCAGAATCCTCTGGCAACTTCCCTCCTGGCATCCCTCCTCCCCGGCCCCCACCCCCCAGCTCATCCTTGGCTCTCTCTGTCCCCAGTCTCCCCCGGGGCTCCCACAGACATGATGCAACCCGGGGCTGGAGCCGGCTGAGAGGTGGGAGGCGGGAGGGAGATGTAATTGCAGAAGCTCTGCCTCAATCCAGCAGGAAGCTCAGAGTTGGGGCCCAGGGGACCCTAATCCGATGTGGATAATGGAGCGCTCACCAGAGGCCAGCATCCCCCTCTGGGGAGGGGAGGCTCAGTGAACGGGCTCCATCCAGATCCAGGGGTCCAACCACCCCCACCCCCACCCCAGGAGCCCCAAGCTGGGCGACACAGGTGTTAGTCTGGAGAAAACAGGGAGTGGGTATGAAGAGATGGGGGGTGGTCTCTAACTCAGTGGCCCTCCAGCCACCCAGGTGAAATGACAGCACAAACCCACATCTCACCCAGTCTGTGTCTCCTCATTTTCGACATTCAAGACATTTCCCGTTCTCTTGGTGCCACTGGCACTCGGCCCCCTTAACCAGGAGACGGTAGGGCGTGGCGGAGACTCTGGTGAACTGCAAAGCCCAGGTCCCATCCCCTGGCCATCTGGTCACCCAGAGGGCTTGTACGGGTCTGAGGTCACCAGCATTTCCAATTTGGGAGAAGCCAGAAATAAGGACTTTTATGTGAAGTACTCCTATTTTTCAATTTGGCAACCAAGTCAAGAACATTTTTAAACATTATGTAGGCCAAAAGTAGAGAAACCAAAAAAAAAAAAAACCCAAATATGTATATATAGCTGCAGGCTATAAATGTCCCGTGGGCCACCAACGTGTGAAGTGGGAAACCCACAGCAAGAACCAGAACCACCTCAGTCACCCCTGGGTCTCCAGAACAAAGAAAATATCCATTGAAGGAAAGAATGCCACACCTTCATGTGTCTCTTCTCCCTCCAGCCATGCTTCTCTGTCCTCTGGGTCCCCAAGTTTTATTACCACCATGTTCCAGCTCAGATGTCCCCTCCTCCCGGAAGCCCTCCCTGATGCCCAAACTGAGTCAAGTTCTCCCTCTGAGCTCCCCTGACCCCCCAGCCCTGTCCTGTCTAGGTCATCACTATCTGGGGACAGGTCTGTGTCTTCTAGTGGATTCTGAACCCCAAGAGGGCAGAGCCAAGGACTGTCTCCATCACAGCTATGTCCCCTGCTTCACCCAGAACAAGGCTGGTCACAGAGCAGGTAGGTATTCAGGGAGAGCCTGGAAGAATGCATGGAGGAATGAATGAACAGAGGTCAGCGCTTCCCACAGAGGTAAGCCTGTGGCAGGGGGTAGCCACCTGTGACAAAAGGGGGTGGAGTCATTCAGGGAGACAGAAAAGGGGGGTTGGGCACAGGGGATCCTATGAATCTACAACGCAGGAGAGGATAGGGGCCAGCTCAGGGGCTCAAGGGTTCGGCACTGGAGGCCACAGTCCTCACCTCATTACCTCCTAGCTCAGTTTCCTCATCTGCAAAATGGGTCCTATACAGTTAGCCAGCTGCCTTCTGGGCGGTTGGGAGGATTAAATAAATTCAGGATCGCGCAGTGCTCAGGAGAGGTCAGAGCCCCCAGAGCTCATTTCCTCCACATCCACAAACCCCACACACACACCCTCACCCCCAACACACTCCGAACACACTCAGAAGGGATGAGAAGGGACAGGTTCCCCCGTGATGGCCTCAAGCTCTCGGCGTGCCTCAGTTTCCCCCAAAATCACAGGTACCACCACGGTCACCCCGTTTATTGGATTCACATTTTGGCAAGGGAGCGGGATAAGCTGTCGCAAAGACTCAGAGCAGGACGCAAAAGAGGCGCTTGTCGCGGAAGGGGTTCTCGGCGGCGGGGACCGGCGTCACCAGCGGGTCATCTTTGGCGTGCGTCTCGCAGAAGGCCAGGAGCTCGGCCGCCGCCTGCGACACCTGCGGACGCCCGGGTGCGGTCCATTCTCCGCCCAAGCCTGCGCCTCTCCGCCCGACCCCGCCCTTTATGGCCCCGCCCCGCCCTGGCCCCGCCCAGTTCCGAAGGGGATCTTCCCACGGTCCGCACCTCCAGCAGTGCGGAGTCCGGGTCCCCGGCCCCGCAGCCCCCTGTCTCCTCCCCAGACCCACCCCGCACCTTCATGCGGTCGATGTTCACCTCCAGCTTCAGCTGTTCCACCGTCTTGCGGGCCTCCGCGATCTTGGCCATGTTGTTGGACATGGCTAAGGGCGGGGAAGAGTTTAAAAGCTGGGCGGGAGTCGGGGCTGAAGGGGTAGGCTGGGACAAGCCTGGGTCCCCAGGTAAGGGTGGCAGCGGTAGTGGGACCCGGCGACAGGGGTGTGGGTGGAAGAGCGTACGAATGGGGTGCCTGGAGGTGGAGAGAGGGAGGAGGGAGGGACAGAAACCCAGAGAAAAGAGGAGGAAAGAAGGGGCGGACAGATGGGCGACCAAGAGGCAGGCCAAGGGAGGGAAAGACGAAACGGAGAAGAGAGCGAAGGGAGCGAGCGACAAGAGGAGGGGATGGGGGGGTGCACAGACGGGGTACCTGGGGGCAGATGGAGGGAAGGACAAAGAGGGGCGAGGGACGGCCGGAGGGAAGTGCAGCGGTGGAGGCTGCCCGGCAGGTGGAGGGAGGGGCCTAAGAGCAGGGCCACAGGTGCTGGGTCAGGATCCAGGTGTCCTCAGCCCCCGGGGACAGAGCATGAGCCAGGAGGGGGGCCCTCCCCAGGCCAATTAGCGGCGGCTCCAGAGAGAACAAGGAATTAAGATCTCGGCGGGAAAGGCGCAGAGGGGGCCTCATTAGGGCCTTAGCAGCAGCTGCCCCCTCCGGCCCCCTTGGGGAGCTCCCCCACACCCGCCCTGGCCACCTCAAAGGCTCCTCTGCTCATTAGCTGCCAAAGAGAGGGCTGGGGGTGGGGTGCGCCGGACAACTCAGCCAGGGCCGTGAGAGGGGTAGAGAGGACGGATAGAGGGACAAATGGAGGGGCAGAGGGAGCCACGGACTGATAGAAAGACTGAGGCACGGAAGAAATAAAGGGACTGGGGGAAGAGGAGGGAGGGATGAAGCGAGGTAGAGGGAGGGGAGGACAAGTGGAGGGGTAAAAAAAAGAAAGAGTGATCCAGGGGACAGAGGCACAGAGGGGGTGAAGGGACAGAGCAGGGACAAAGAAGGGGAGGTGGAGGGTCCAGGAGGGGTGGAGTGGGGGGTGGGAAAGGATAGACGGAGGGACAAATGGAGGGAGAGAGGAAGACAGGATGATAGACGGGCAGGGAGAGACACGGGAGGGATGGGGGGTGGATAAAGGGACAGAGGAGAGAGGGGACAAGGGGACAGAGGGAGGGAGATCGAGGAGCTCCAGGAGAGACAGGCTGATGGAGACCCAGATGTAGAAAGTCACTCATTCACTCATTCATCCATTCCCAGGCGGACAGACCGAGGCTGTGATCGCGCAGAAGAATCTGCTGCGGGGTCCAGACCGAGCCTCCTACCTGTTGCTGCTCAGGCCGGGATGGCAGGCAGGTGGCGGAGCCTGGGAGACCGTGTCTGGGTCCCCTCCCCCGCTCCACTCCCCAGTCCCGCCCCGCCCCCGCCCCTGGGACGCAGCCCTGAGGGCCCGCCTCCTCCTCGCTGCCACCACCGCTGTCCCCCCCCCCCACCCGACACACACACACATCACCTTGGGTCTGTTTCTTCGGGTCCCCTTTCCTTGTCCATCCCCCTCTTTGTCCTCCTGTTTCAATGTCTCTGTGTCTTCTCTCTCTCTGTCTCCCCTCTCCATCTCTGCCTCTGTCTCTCTCGAACCGCACGCACACACCCACTCCCAGGAAAAGACAGCCTTCAAGGGTGCCCCGCGCTCTGCACTTATCCTAATGTCCCCCCCACACCGGTCACCCCATCACAGACCACCCCTCTCCGCTCGCAGTCCCTCAGACCGACACGCACACTACCTCCCCGCTGTGGCGTTGTCACACAGTGTCGCGACTGACCCGCGCTCACCACACTCCCTTACTTGCCACAGTCACGAACCCCCCCCGAAATGCCACACGCGCTGGCCCGCAATCTCTCAGGGTGCAGCACAGCGTCACCAACGCCACCTCACACCACACCCCAGACACACTCAGAGTGTCAGATGTGCAAACACAGCTTCACAGTGTCACACGCGACCTCTCAAGCCGTCACACACATTCACGTGCCTTTGGAACTTCTCTCCGTCTCACACCGATGGCAACTTCACACGCACTTTGTCCCGCCCCGCACACTGTGACATGGGATTACTCAAATGACATCTGTGTCGACTACTGTAACCCAGTATGTTGTGGTGTCACACAGTGACACCCTGTCATGCATCCAGTGACTCCGCCATACAGTCATACGGTGACAGCCGTACAGTGACTCACCCTCGAATGACCTCCCCGGTGTCACACACCAGCTCACACAGCCCCTCACAGAGTGTCCCCCACGCACTGTCATGCACAGTGCGCACTGCTGTTACTGCCATCACACAGCACTCTCGTGTCACGCACACACGCATGCAAGGTCTCTCTCATCTTCTTGTCTCTGAGTGCCCTGCACAGTGGCACAGTCCCTCACGCGCTGTCACAACACTGTGACAGTCTCTCTCTGTGTCGCCTCTGTGTCGCACATTGTCAGTTTCTCACAGTTGATCAGTGTGGCTGACACACACTGTCACACTCACGTGGTTCCTCTGTCACACCCATTGGCCCAGACCTGTCACACTGCCTTCTCACGCCACCTCTTGGTGTGTCACACTCATTCACCCTGTCACACATCATCCGCCCACGTGACCCACACAGCCCTCGTACCCTCCCCATGTTGCACACTGTGCCACACAATCTCTCGCTGTCACATAGAGCCTCCTGATGTCACAGCCTCCAAATGGTGTCTCAGGCACACCCAGACCCACGGGGTCCCACACAGCCACCTGCGTGTCACCTCTCTCATCTCACACAGTCGCACACAGCGTCTCTGCGTAACACATGGTTTATAGTCACACCCTATTATTTCCGGTTGTCTCCAAATGTCCCAAGGTCACACAGCCACACACACAACGTCACAAGCTCACGGTACTACACGCTCACACAGTCTCTTGGCGTCCCCCGCCATTTCCCAGTGTCACCCAGGGACACCCACAGGGTCTCTCCTACACTTGGCACACCCCTGCGGGCACCCGTACCCACCCTCGGGCCTCTCGTGACAGCCCCCTGATGGCCACACGGGGGCGCCCGCGGCCCGCCGACATAAGGCGTAGGTGGAAATTGGGAGGGCAGGGCGTCCCCGCGGGCCGGCGGGGGTCGCAGAGCTGGGAGGGACGCCGGGACACAGCGGGGCGGAGGGGGCTGGAGACCAGAAGGAGAGAACTGAAGATGGACCGGGACAAGAGAAATTCAAAGAGAGGGGGAACAGAGATGCAGGGAGAGGCAGAGAGAGATAGGGACGCAGAGCCAAATTTGGAGAGATAGAGACTTAGGGACTAGGTGACACAGAGACCAGCCGAGGGTTGCAAAGACAGAGAGATAGAGACATGGAGGGTATAGGAGAGACACACGGACAGAAACGGAGAGGCAGAAACAGGGACCGAGAAACACGCCCAGGAGACACACTGAGGCGAACGAAGACCAACTCGAAGAGCAAGCCTCCCACAGGCGGTGGTGGCGAAGGCGGGGCCTCGAGCTGCTCGGGGGCGTGCCCGGGGGCGTGGCCCCCCAGGGGCGCGTCCCGGGGCGGGCCAGAGGGGCGTGGGCTGGGGAGAGGTGGGCGTCCTAGAAGAAGCTTCTCCACGCAGTCAGTCCTTTCCTATTTGGTTTTTACCGACTGGACAGAGAAGCGAGACGAGCGGGGAGGGGCCACCGGCCCGGGTGCCGGTGATGTGAGGGTACCCGACCCTGACTCCCCGCTTCCCTTCCCCCCGCCCCCCGCCACCCCGCAGAAGCAACGGGGCCAGGTGGGGGAAGGGAACCCGGCTCACATCTGGAAAGCATCAGGCGCGCCGGACGTGCCAGGGCCCCGGGCCCGGCTGCGGAAGGGGGGAGGGGAGCTAGGGCGCCCTCCTCCTCCTGCCCCCCCCCCCCTCAGCGGGGTCTGCCGGCGCCGGGGAGGGGCCTGGGCGCACGCCGAGCCTCTGCGCCTCCCGCAGCTGGTTTCCATCAGCGATTTGGGCCCTGGCCGCCCCCAAGGAGGAAACCCAGCTTAGAGTGGGGGAAGCCAGGGTGACGACCCAATCTCCTAGCCTCCTCTCTGACGGCGGCCAGACGCCGCGGGGCGGGGGAGACGGACGGACGCGGCTTGAACCGTGCATAAATAACCTCCTTTTCTCGCCGGCGCTGCAGACCTCAGCCCTCTTTCCACCCGACGTTTAACTTCAGTTTTCAGATGTGCAATCCTGGCTTGTGCTGCGTAGGAGGCCTCCTAACAGCCTAGTACTTAGTAGCATTATTGTGCCCATTTTTTGGAGGGGGAAACTGAGATCCTGGATTCGGCTTCAGCTTTAACTTTAATTATTCAAGAAATGTGCAGTGAACGCCAGCAGTAACTCTGGGGTCCACTACGCAGTCGCCCTCTGTATATTACCAGTTGGTTGTCTTAGTGGGTATCTCACACTCGACGGTCCAACACTGAATTCCAGATTCCATCTGCCAACCCCCCTCCTACTGGAGTCGCAACCATCTGATAGTAAATCTTTGGGGTCATCCTTGACTTCCCTTCCTCCCTCCCTCACATCCTACAACCCATCTAGTAACAACTGCTACTAGCTCCGGCTGACAGTCACTTCTCACCTTTGCTGCCCACACTCTGGGCCAGCCACAGTTCCTCACTGGCTTCCCTCATCCGGGTCCCCACGGAGCAGCCAGAGGGACCCTGCTTGAAAGGAAGTCCGCAGATAATAGCATGTGTTGGCGAGGAGGTGGCGAAATTGGAACCCTCATCTGCTGGCTGTGGGAAGTAAAGTGGCATAGCCACTGGAAAAAACAGACTGGCACTTCTTTCAGAGGCTTTAGAGTTACCAAAGACCCAGCAACAGCAGTCCCTAGGTATCTACATATAAGAAATGAAAGCGGGCACCTGGGTGGCTCAGTTGGTAAAGCGTTCAACTTCAGGTCATGATCTCACGGTTAGTGAGGTCGAGCCCCGCACCAGCCCTGTGCTGACAGCTCAGAGCCTGGAGCCTGCTTTGGATTGTGTGTCTCCCTCTCTGGCTGCCCCCCTCCCACTCATGCTCTCTCTCTCTCTCTCTAAAAAATAAATAAATTTTTTTAAAAAAGAATGAAAACATACCTCCAAAAACTTGTACCCGAATGTTCACGGCAGCTTTGGTCATAAGAGACCCAAAGTGGAAACAACCCAAACGTGCAGCCACTGATGAGTGGGAAAACTAAATGTGGGGTGTCCAGACAATGGGATATCACTCGGCTAGAAAAAGAAATGAAGCCCTGACACATGCTATCCCACGGATGAACCTTGAAAACATCATGCTGAGTGAAAGAAGTCAGTCACAAAAGGTCACACGTTGCATGATTCCATTTATGTGAAACGTCCAGGATGGACCAATATATGGAGACAGTAGATCAGTAGTTTCCAGGGGCTCAAGATATTGGAGGATGACACCTAAGCGTTTCTTATTGGGATGGAAATATTCTTTTTTTTTAATTTTTAAAATGTTTATTCATTTTTTGAGAGAGAGGGAGACAAAGCATGAGTGGGGGAGGGGCAGAGAGGGAGACACAGAATCTGAAGCAGGCTCCGGGCTCTGAGCTGTCAGCACAGGGTGGGATGCGGGGCTCGAACCCACGAACCATGAGATCCGGGACACTTAACCCAGTGAGCCACCCAGGCACCCATGGATGGAAATATTCTTAAATTGATCATCGGGATAGTTGTACAACTCTGTGAATATACTAAAAGCCACTGAACTCTATATGGGTGAATTTTATGTATGTGAATGATATCTCAACATTTTTTTAAGTGGTTATTTATTTATTTTGAAAGAGAGAGAGAAAGAAACAATCCCAAGCAGACTCCACACCATCAGCCCAGAGCCCAGCGCAGGGCTCGAACTCAAGAACTGTGAAATCATGATCTGAGCTGAAACCAAGAGTTGGCGCTTAACAAATTGAGCCACCCGGGTACCCCTTGACTTTTTTATTTTTTAAGTAGGATTCATGCCCAGCACAAAGTGCAATTGGGGACTAGAACTCACAACCCTGAGATCAAAACCTGAGTTGAGATCAAGAGTCAGAAGCTTAACAGACTGAGATACCTAGGTGCCCTGATGTGTGAATTAGATCGAAATAGAGCTGTTAACCCCCCCCCAAAAAAACCCCTAAGTCCCTCTTGTGCTCAGAATTCTCCCATGCCCCCCACCTCCCTTGAAGTAAAAACCAAAGTCCTCACCATGACCCATGAGGCCCTGAATAACCTGGTAGACCCTACCATTCTCTGCCCCCCAACTCCGGCTGCTCCCACTCCTTTGTCCGTCACCGTCACTGAAGGTATTCACATCCCTCACCTCCCCTGCCTCCTTCCGAGCTCTGTTCAAATGTCACCTTCTGAGACCATTCTGATGGCTCCACTTAAAATCACAAACTCCTCTGCTCCCCCACCCCACCCAAGTTCCTCATAGCTCTGCTCAGTTTTCCCCCATAATCCTTGTCACCTTTAACAAATTATAGACTTTATGTCAACACCAGCTCCCATCCCTATAAGCAGTTCCTCTTGTACCCTTTTAGAGATAATCCATATAGCAAACGGGCTATGTCGGGCATTATATGAGTCCATGCTCTTAAGCAACAAAACTCTGGCTTTGCTACTTATTAGCTTCAGGGAAGTCACTTAACATCTGTGCTTTGGTTTCTTGATCTGTGAAATGGGCATACTAGTATCCATATAACTATTTAATATGCCCTCGAGGTTGTGAGGATTGAGTCACCGAGAATAGAGTCTGGCAAGCAATAAATGCTCTATTTAACAGTTAGCTCTTATTTTTTGTTTTTGTTTTTTTGAAGTAGACTCCACACCCAACATGGGGCTTGAACACATGATTCTGAGATTAAGAGTCACATGCTCTACAGACTGAGGCAGCTGGGCACCCCACTGTTATTTATTTATTAAATGAGTTTGTACCAAAATCTTTAAAAGGAGGAAAGGTCATCCATGCGTTCGTACTTCAACAATTTTGACCACAGGGGCCAGTGTGGCCTTAGATAAGTCCCTTCTCCTTTCTGACTTGAGTTGCCGCTTTTACGGAATGGAGATGGGACACGTATTCCCAAAGGCCTGATGAGCAATGGCATTTCCTGGCAATTTTAAGAAATATTTGAGAGAGAGAGAGAGAGCAGCAGAGAGATAGAGAGAGAGAGAATCCTAAGCAGGCCCCACACCATGAAACCGATGCTAGGCTTGAACTCATGAAGGGTGAGATCATGACTTGAGCCAAGATGAAGAGTGAAAGGCTTACCCAACTGTGCCACCCAGGCGCCCCTTGGCAAACTTTTAAAACTGACTTTTATTTATTGGTACTTGAAAATACTTGTTTATCCAGACACACACCCAGTGCCTCAGCGGGCAGAGGAGACACAGGTGAGCACAGGTGGGCCTGGTGTCCCACTCTCTGAGTTCAAAGCCACAGAGAGGTGGACCCACCCACCTAGACACAAGGTCAAAGCAGAACAAATAACATTCTCCACCTGACTGTGGAGTCCAGTGAGGGGTGGGTCCTAGCTCTAGCTCACGCCTTCTTGCTGTGTGATCAGGGTAAGTAATGGCCCCTCCCCAAACTTCTACTTACCCATCCATAAAACTGGTATGATTATTGAACTTTTCCAATAAAAATATGGGCAAAGAGTATGAACAGGCAATTCACTGAATTACAAGTGGGCCAGTGGACATACAGAAGTATGTATGGAAACAGGGAGAGAGACATGCTAATTAAAACAGAACACGTTTGCCGCCCCCCCCATGAGATTGGCAAAAATATCTGGTGGACAGGTGGGAAAATGGGCATCTCAGAAATTGCTGTTGGAAATGTCAGCTGGAAGGAGGTGTGGCAGTGTCAATTAAAAGTTTTTAAATGAGCGTACTATAGTGACCCAACAATTCTATTTCTAGGAGTGAGGCCTACAAAAATACATACATATATGCACATAGAGGTTCAAGGACATTACTGCAGCAAGGTCCCTAACAGCAAAATAATTGGGAGAATGCAGCTAATAATAATAATACAGTGATGGGGGCACCTGGCTGCCTCAGTCAGTAAAGCATGCCACTCTTGATCTTGGAGTTGTAAGTTCAAGCCCCACGTTGGGTGTAGAGATTAATTAAAAATAAAATCTTAGGGGCGCCCAGGTGGCTCAGTCGGTTAAGTGTCCGGCCTCGGCTCAGGTCATGATTTCGCGGTTGATGGGTCCGGGCCCTGCGTCAGGCTCTGTGCTGACAGCTCAGCACCTGGAGCCTGCCTCAGATTCTGTGTCTCCCTCTCTCTCTGACCCTCTCCTGCTCGCACTGTCTCGCTCTGTCTCTCAAAACAATAAATAAAAAGACATTAAAAAAATTTTTTTAAATAAATAAATAAAATCTTAGAGCACCTGGGTGATGCAGTGGGTTAAGCACCCGACTTTGGCTCAGGTCATGATCTCACGGTTTGTGAGTTTGAGCCCCACATCTGGCGAGTTCCGGTCCCACTTTGGGTGAGCTTGAGCCCCACCTCAGGCTCTACACAATCTCTTTCCCTCTCCACCCCTTGCTCACTTGTGTATGCTCTCTCAAAAAACTTTTTTTTAAATAATAAAATCTTTTTAAAAAACCAATAATTATACAGTGATAGAAAAATGTCATCTAGATTTAGATGAAATGGACAATTTCCTAGAAGAATAAAACTTAGTAAAACTGACACAGAAAGAAATAGAAAAGCTAAATAATCTATAACCATCAAAGAAACCCAGTTTGTTTGGTTTTTTTTGAAAGAGAGTGAGTCCCAAGCAGGCTCCAGGCTCAGCATGAAGCCTGACGCAGGACCCTGGGATCATGACCTGAGCCAAAATTAAGAATTGGACACTCAACTTACTGATCCACCTGGGTGCCCGAAAGAAATCCAATTCTTAATTAAAATCCATCCCACAAAGAAATCTCTGGACATTGATGACTTAACACAACCTAATAATAATAATGATAATAATAATAATAAAATAGAATAGAACTTTGGTAAATAATACAAACATATGGCTCAATGTATATATGTGAGTATACATAGAATATATGTATATATGTTATATATTTACAGTTACTTAAATTCATATTTGTATGCAAACACATAAAGGGAAACGTTCAAGGATACACATCACACTGACTATGATGATTTCTGAGAAAAGAAATTTAGGTTGTCCCTTTACTTATATTTTTATGAAACCATGTTTATGACCAAACACAACTCAATCACAGGTCAGATTAATTGTCGTAAAATAGCCAATGGTGGGAAAACCAGGTTGAGACCCTCCCTGAGATCGGCTGCCCGGCCCTAGACACTTCTATATTCAAGGCAAACAGTAGTTGCTCACGAAATGTTAGTCCAGAGGAAAGTCACAGAAGGAGAGTCCTCCACATATGTAACAGTGTGCATTTATTTACAAAGAGGTTAGAGAAACACACAGAATCCGGCCCCCCTGTGCACTGGGGAGTCACCATCGTCATAATAAATACAGTAATTTTAAAAAAGAAAAAAAAATACTAGATTGGAACAGCTGAGGGTCATCCAGGGCTCTCCATCCAGGGCTCTCCCCACTCCCTCTGGGAGGGGGGAGATGGGGGGGGGCATGAGATAGAAGCCATCTTCCTTCCCCTCTTCTACCTCCTAATCCTCCATAACTGTCCGGGGATAGAGGTGAAAAGAGTCTTTCTTCCCAGGTGTTACCACGTCCTACTTGACCCTCAAAACCCCAAAGTCAGTGCTCCTTCCTTGTCCAGGGCACTCTGCAGGCACCACCTGGGTCAGACAGAGTAGAGACCACGGTGCCAAGGGGATATCTTAAGAATCCAGGGACATGGACGGGGGCACTTTGTGAATGGGGGGGGGACACCATATCTGGGCATGGAAAGGAGGAGTAGGAGGGTTCGATGACGGAAGTGAACGGGAACAAACGGACTAAGTGTCTAGACTAAAATGGGGAAATTCAAGCTGAATGACCCCTTCTGCATACCATATTACAGCCATAGTACAGATGAGGGAAAGTGAGGTCCAGACAAAGGGAACTTTCTTGCCCAAAGGCTGCAGAGCCAGCAGCTGAACTGGGTCAAACAGGGCTCCTCCCCCAGTCCTCCCTATGGTGGAGGGGGAGCCTTTTCAACCAAGACTGCAGTGAGGAAGGGTCTTTGGAAGCCGAGAAAATGGTGGTCTTTGGAAGGGAGGTACGGAAGGGGCAGTGATTGGGAGTGTGGTGGTGCAGAGGCCATGAAGGGGAAGCCCAAGCAAACCCCCAAACTCACACTGTAGTCATGACCTTGAGAGAACCCGAACGGAAACGTAGTATCTTTTTCTTGAGTGCGTGGGAAGCCTTGATCTTCACAAAGACTTTGGCGGGGCCCGCGGGGGCCCCACTGCCTGCCCCACCCCCTGCCCCAGAGGCTGCGGTGGCTGCCACCAGTTGCTGCGGCCACACCAGGCCACCGCTGCCGTCTGAGTCGCTGGATGCGGAGCTGAAGGCAGGCGACTCCCCGTCGCTGGCGCTCGATTCGCTCTCCCCATAGCCACCGCCGACGCCGCCGGTGGGCCCCCGGCGTCCCAGCGGCCCCAGGCGCCCGGCAGAGCACTCCGAGTCGCTGCCCGCGCAGCCATAGAGGAGACGGCGCTGAGGGGCTGACGGGGACGGGACGGGCCCCGGACCCCGGGCCGCCGGGGCTCGGGGACGGCCGC
>NC_043715.1:49451244-49492952 GCF_006229205.1 Suricata suricatta
CCGGCGAGTCCGCAGGAGGACGGACACAGGGCCGCGGGCTCCGCAGCGCCACGGCGTGCAGGGGGCTGGGCGTCAGGAAGGGCCCCGCGCGAGCCCGCCGCTCCGCGGAGGAGCAGGCCTCCGGGCCCGCAGAGCCGGCTGCCGTCGGGTAGGGCGCCGAGTATGATCGCGGCACGGCTGCCCGAGTGCTCACTGCCTCTGGAGCGCTTGGACTGGCGTCTCCTGGGGAGGGAGGCAAAAAAAAAAAAAAAAAAAAAAAAGGAAGAGAGTGGAGACTCTCGAAGCCCTTTCTCAGGTTCGGAGGGTCAAGCTGCCTACTCCTCCCCTTCCACTGTCATCTAACCTTTTCCCTCCTACCAGGTTCATAACAAAATCTTCACAAGACCCTGAATGGTCTGTCCTGCCCCTGCCTCTCTGACCTCCATCTCTAACCCCTCTCCTCTGTAATTCCAGATCTCCGGCTGGCTACATTGACCTCCTGGTTGCACATGCCAGCCTCACGGCCTTTGCACTTGCTGTTCCCACTACCTGGAACACCTTCCCTGAGGAAAGCTGTTGGGTCCATTCCCTCACTTATTTTAGGGCTCCACTCAAATGGCATAGTCTCAGTGACATCCTCCCCCGGCCACGTCTTCTGAAATTGCACCTTCCTCCCCGATTCAAAAGAGGATGCCCTCCCTAGTCCCCTTCCTTAAATTTCTGCTCACAGTATGTCTGTATCTTACTTGTATATTCTCTTTTTCTCCCACTGGAAAGTCAGCTTCATGAGGACAGGGGTTTTTTTGTTTTGTTTTGGTTTTTTGGGGGGTTTTTTGTCCACTGCTGTATCCCTCACCACTAAGATAGGGCTACGCTGGCACATAGTAGGGGCTCAGAAACTTACTTGTGTACATGAGCAATAGCAGTTCCTGTTTACCGAGTGGCTACCGTGTGTGCCAAGTCCAATAGCAATTAGGGCTGAGGCTCACTGAATATGCAAAACTTCCCTATGATGTAGGTGCTGTTATCAATCCCATTTTAACCGATGGAGAAACAGAGGCCCAGAAAGAAGCAACAAGCTCAAAAATCACATGAAGGGGGAATGTCACGGCCAGAATTCGAATCCAGGTCAGTCTGACTCAGAGGCTTGGGCTCAAAACCATTCTCCTACTGTCCATTCCCTGGTTCTCAAGGCCCCAACCCCACCCACCTTACCTAGGGACTTGGGCCTCTCGCTGGCATAGATGCCCCGGGGTTCAGAGGGACCCAGGCGTCCATAGGAGCCAGATCCAGAGAAGCCACTGTCCCCACAGAAGGTAGAAGGTGGTGAGTCTGGACCCCCCGTGGAACTGGGGTCTTCGTAGAAGCCTGGATTCCAAGAAGAGGAGAGATAATCAGGGGCCTTGACGGGGAAGCTAGGGGTGGGGAAAGGAAGAGGCCAAGAGGCAGCCTGAGAGGCAGGGGGCAGGAGGGAAGATTGGGGGGTCCCAGTCACATCCTGCTCACCTGAGCTGCGCCCGCTCTCCTGTTCCAGGCCCCCAGACTCCAGGCTCAGATCTCCCAGCTGCTGGCCCAGGTCCCAGATCAGCCCAGGCAAGGCCTCCTGAGGGCATGAGGAAAGCAGACCAGTCAGAACGCCCCCAACCTCTGGCCACTAGCCTCCCACATCTCCCCAGACCATGGGTAGTGTGTCTTGACAACAAGGCTCTGATTTCGAAAGGGTAAAGGCAGCACCGAGTCCCAGGAGTCCCCCTCAAGGTCTCTGTCCTTTCATCCCATTAGAAGTCCTTCCGACAGTCTAACTCAAGTCCTTCGTGCTGCAACACCTCTCTTAGGTGTGATAAGGTTCAGAAGGCCCCACCCCTTGCTCCCTCTCTATCAGGTGTTCCCTCCATTTGTCCTCATGGTCCCTTAACCCCTATTAGGATGTCCCTCTTAGAGTGGAAGCTCCGGTAGTGGGCTTGCTGTAAGGATAATTCGCTGCTACAACTTGGCGGCCAGAACCCAGCAGAACCCTTAGCCATGGGTCCACCTTCTCGAGTCCTTGACCTTCTCTTCTCAGATGCTCCCATTTCCCCCCACTGCCCCTTATCTGCAGCAGAAAGTCCTTCTGCAAGGCTTCCTCAAGTCCTTCGTGCTGCAGACCGATTCTTTCCCTCATATGGATGAAAGAGGCACACCACGATGAAGTCCTTTGCTCCTTCTCTGGGGAGGAACAACCTCCCCCCACACCCACTGGAAAGTCCTTCTGTGAGTCTAGCCTTAGTAGTACTACAGCGAAAACCCCCAGCAAGTCAGGTTCCCTGGCCTGGGGGACCCCACCTTCCTCCTGCCCTTGCTTCATTCCCACCCGGAAGCCACCCCCCAACCCGGTGTCTGCCCCTTGCCCCTATGATAAATTTCTGTCGAGTCTATCCCGGATCCTTCTTGATGCAAGAAATGAGCATTTCTTAGGGGAAAATGAATGAAGCTGAAAACCCTTTTAGGGGAGCAGCACTCACTAGGGATGGGGGTAGGGGCTAAAACAACACGGAAGGGGCCTCCGAGACTCTAGGGCTTCACCCCATTTTGGAAAACAGATCTAGGGAGAGTCCCTCAGGGGTCTGGGTGAGGCCAGAGGTGGCAGCAGCCGCGGGCTGACGGTTGACCCTCAGACAAAAGCAGCTTGTCTGGACCGCGGGAGGGAGGAGGGAGGGGGGAGGGGGAGGGGGGAGGAGCTGGGAGGCCCGGCGCCCAGCCCTGCCTATTTAGGGCAGAAAGACCGGCCGGCTCCCTCGCAGACGCCCCCCCTCCCCCAGCTTCCTACTCCAGCGGCAGCTCTCCTGGGCGCCCCCCCTCCTCACCCCTTCCCCCCAACAGAAGCCCCCATCTGGGCTTGTTTATGGGAGGAAAGTCAACAAGTCATTCCACTTTGGGCTCCTGCCCTGGGCCTTGCAGAGATGCTCAGGGTGGAGGCATCTTTGAGCAGAACCCAGGGGGACAGCCCAACCGTGCAGTATTGGAGTGGCTAGAAAAACTCCCGGACGGTCCCTATATGCCCCGTGTCATGTCCCCACCCCTACCCCTGCTTATCGCCCCCCTCCCCCCCTTTCCCTCTGCCGTGGCCACCCTGGCCTCCTTGCTGTTCCGGAGCCTGAATTGCAGCCTTGCTAGCTCCTAATTCTGTTTAAGATATGTTTCCCCTGAATTTCCTGCTGGCTCACTCCCTTGCTCATTCAGATCTTCGCTTGCCTGATCCCTCCTCTGACCGGTCTTTCCAAAATAGCTCCCCTGTCATTCTGCACCCGTTGCCCTGCTTTTATTCCCCGCCCCCCCCCCCCCACTCCTGCAGCTACAGAGCGCAAGGACCTCCTGGCTCAGAATGATACATCGGGTTGTCATTTGTTTATTGTCTGCCTTACTAAAAGTCATTCCTGGAAGGCAGAGAGTTTTGTCTGCTTTGTCGGCCACAGCGCCCTTCCCCCACCCCCACTCCCCAGTGCCTCACACAGGGCTGGGCTCACAGTAGGTGCTCAGGAAATGTTTGATGAGGGAATGAACATATACAGCAGAATACTATACACCTGTCAAAACAGAAGGAGGCCATCTGTGTACAGAAGCATCACCAAGACAGAGGTGCTGAGCAGAAAAGGAAAGGGCATAGCGAAAGCCTGAGCCAGAATTACCTGAAAGGCATAGTTCACACCTAACTTACAGGGTCCCCCCTCCAGAGCGTCTGATTCCAGTCTGGAGCCCAATTTGCATACCTTGTAAGTTCTATGTGCTCTTGCTAGTTCCCTGGCCACACTTTGAGAACCATCTGGCACCTGGGTGGCTCAGTGGGTTAAGCATCTGACTCTTGATTTCGGCCCAGGTCATAATCGTATGGTTTGTGAGTTCGAGCCCTGTGTCAGGCTCTGCACTGACAGCATGGAGCCGGCTTGAGATTCCTTCTCCTTCTCTCTCTGCCCCTATCCCATTTGTGCTCTCGCTGTCTCTCTAAATAAACGTAAACATTTTTTAATAAAATAAAAATTAAAAAGCAAAGCAAATCACTACATTTCTTGGTATGTAAGCCGTGGAAGAGGTCTGGAGGGACTCAGTACCAAGGAGACGACAGTGCTGATCTCAGAGGACACCCTGGGTGACCCGGAGCAGGTTGCTTCCCCTCTCTGGGCCCTGGTTTCCTCCTCTCTAACATGGCTTCCAACTCCCTCTCTTATGGGTGTCACAGGATTAAATGAGCTAAAATAGCAGCTCCTTTTAAGTTCTTAATAAATGCTAGCTTTTATTATTACACAAAACCTCTGAATTTTTTAAATGTTTATTTATTTTTGAGAGAGAGAGAGAAAGAGCATGAGCTAGGGTGGGGCAGCGAGAGAGGGAGACACAATCTGAGCAGGCTTCAGGCTCTGAGCTGTCAGCACAGAGCCCCACACAGGGCTCGAACTCCTGAACCTTGAGATCATGACTTAGGGCTGAAGTCGGACACTCAACCGACTGAGCCACCCAGGAGCCCCCGAAACTCTGAATTTCTAACAAGGAAAATATAAAATCGTGTTCTACTTGTATGATTAAAAATGAATATGAAAGGATAGCTTTGGGAGCCAGGCGTAAGTTCTGCCAGTCTCATTTCAGTTCTTGCCCAGCAGGGATGAGGAGTCAGGGGGACCGGCAGGAGAGGCCTCTCCCTGCCCCACACCTGGACCCTCTACCACCCTAGTCTACACACTCCCACTGTTTCTAAGTTTGACCCTATCCCTTCCAGGTGCAAGGCGATGATGACTCTTTAAGAGACCAGAAGGACCTTGGCCTGAATCTGGCTCCCTGTGCACCCTGTGTACCCTGTGTGCCCTTCATCCCTTTTTTCCTTTTCTTTGCAAACCCTTCTGCCAGTGGGCCTTCCACCATCCAGGGAGGGTCAGCCTGCGTGTGGTTACGACCCCTGGAGACCCCTTTGCTCAAACTTTTCTAGACCTTTGCCCCCGCCTTGTCCAATTTCCTTTACCTCTATTAGGAAGTCCTTCTGCAAGTCTAACTTCAGTCCTTCTTGCTGGAAGGGGACCCTTTCTCTTGGTGGGAGGGAACAGAACTCCTATCCCCATCCAGGGTTCTTGCCTCTTTTCTCCAAATAGCCCTAGTCTTTACCTACGTTCCCCACGAATTGGGTCTGGCTTCAATCTTTCTTGCTTCAAAGGGAGTGTACTCCTGGGGCGGTCGGGGAGGGGGGTGCAGGGGGAGGGGTGGGAGGGGGAGGTATCCTGAGACCGAGGCTCAGGGATCAGAGGAGGTCCCCACACCCTCCTCAGAAGGACCCAGGAACCCCCAGCAGCGGAGGAGTTTATATTTAGCGCTTCTCTGTTCCTCCCTCGGGCCGCTGTCTCTCTCCCGCTGCCTGCCACCGCCTCCTCCCAGACGCTGGGACGGAGCTTTGCCTGGAGAGTGTGGGGGAAAGAGGCCTCTCCACTACCACCTCCTGGGGGGTGGGGGTAGCCGGAGGGGCGGGAGAAGGGGGGAGACTTAGGGGCAGGGATGGGGCGGCTGAAGGGCAGAGAGGAGACTGAGGCAGAGAGAGGGCGAGATTGAGGGGCAGGAAGGAAGGACACAGCCGGCCCATCCCCGTGCTTTCTCCCTCTCCTCCTAGGGTGGGAGGTACCTTCCCAGGCCCAGCCAGCTTGGGGTGGGGGGGTAGGGGAGCTGGGTGAAGGCCCCCACCAGGCGTCTCCAACTTTGGGAGGGGGTGGGGCCTCCCACAGCTGTTTCTGTTTCCAGAGAAGAATGTGGAGGGTCCCGCTCCGGTCGGGGGAGGGGCTGTGCGTGCAGCCCCAGAGTCTGGCTGCAGACCCCCGCCCTCCCCATTTCCCATCTGGGGTGGGGGCAACGGAGGTCAGCAGCGAGGAGAGCCCCCTCCCCCGCCACCCCGGGTCGAGTTTCCCCAAACGGGAAACTCTGACCACACACAGGCTTGGGGATGGGATCTGCAAGGGGAGCCCGGGTCTGGGGCCTGGCAGCCTGGGGGGAGGGGAGGGGAGAGACAGGGACAGGGACAGGGACTTGGGGCGGGAAGAGAGAGGTGCAAAAATGCAATAGAAGCCTAGGGAGACAGAAAGACACACAGAGGATTAAGAAGGGTAGAAAGAGACACTGAAAGAAGTCACAGAGATGTGGCAATAAGGAGAGAGAGGGAGAGAAATCCAGGAGGAGGTCAGGAGAGTGAAAGAATGACAGAGGAGAGAGGGTGCTGCTCCTCAAGTCGCTCTGGAGACCTCTGCCTCATTTCCCACCATTAGAGCACTCAGGGAGTTCCGAAGTCGGGCCCCCACTCCCCATGCTGCCTCAACCTGCCTCTTCTGGGGTTGACCAAGAGTGGCACCAGGTAGGAAAGGAGGGCAAGTGTCACCAGAGAGTAAAGATCACCTCGGGGGTCCTCAGGGACAGCAGGCTTCCTCTCAGCGGTGGTCCCTCCCTCAGGAGGCCCGAGGATCCCCTCCCCCCCACCCCGCCCCCTCCGGAGATCTCCAAGCACACCAAGACTTAGGGAAGATGGAGCCCTGGTAGCGGGGCCAGAGGAGAGCATGTTTGGATCCCGGCTGTGTGACCTTGGGTGAGTCACTTGCCATCTCTGAACCTCAGCTTCTTTCTCTGTAAAATGGGGACTATCACCCCCCTCTCCCCCTAGCTGCAAGAAGACAACGCATGCCAAATACTCGGCCCAGGCTTGACACAGACTTAGCGCCCAGAAGAATTTTCTCTAGGGAAGGGGTCTGTGCATTTCACAAGGCCCCGGCGGAGGCGATGTAATCCCCGCTTTGGGGTTGAAGAGGCCGGATCCCGCCCGCCGCCCAGACTCCCGGGTCCCCAGCCCCACCCCCTGTCCTATCCCCCTCCCCCACCGCAAGGGGTGTCTGAGCATCCAACCGAGACAGACAGACAGATCGACACACTCGGGGGCGGAGGGATGGACGGACAGGCGGCCCCTCACCAGCTGCTCCTCCAGGGCCGCTGCGGCCCGGCGCGCCGCCGCCGCATCTTCGTCCTCATCGGCGTCCTCCTCGTCCTCGGCCTCGGCGCCCCCCATTCCGGGCTGGGCCAGCCGCAGCGCCTGCTGCACGCGGTACTCCTGCCTCTCCCGGAGCCAGTGCAACTCGCAGAGCCCGGCCAGGCTGCCCTCCAGCCAGCCCCGCAGCCGGCCCCGCTCGGGGCTCACCGGGAACGAGAAGGCCCGGATCATGGCTGCGGCCCCCCACCCCAGCCCGGCCGGGCCCCACGGCCACCCCTCTCCGGGTCCCACCTCCCCGCCCCAACAGCCCGCCTGCCCGCCCGCCCGCTGGCCCGGCTGTCACCGTCTCATCTGCATAGGCGCCCGCCCATTGGGCCGCCCACCCGCGCCGTATCTGCATGGCCACGCCCCCAGCGACAGAGCAACCGTCGCCTATTGGCTGGTACCCTCCTTTACGAAGATGCTCGGCGGTGCACCGGCGCCCCCCAACGCTACGCATGCTCCCAGCTTCCTACTCGCTTTGCTTCTGGGCGGCCTCGCCACGCCCCACCGCTCGCCTGCCTTTGGGTTCTAGTCACGCCCCCTCTCGCGTCACAATGAAACAAGTCCGCCCTTGCTTCAATGTCATTGGTCCGTGCCTCCCGGGTCCCGCAGCTGGTTCCGCCCCCTTGCGGGCGAGCTCAGGCTACCATTGGACTGTCCCGCGAGAGGGGAAGGGGTGATCTATAAATAGAGAATGGGTCCACGTGACAGTTTGGCAGCTGTTCCTCTCCCCCTACTCGTAGCAACCCTAAGCTACTGAGGCTGTGCAGGGGGCGGTGAGGATTATTGAGTCGAGCCCAGATTTTGCCTCCTCTTCCACGAAGCCTTCCCAGACACTCAGCTGTATAACTAGTGGACCAGGCCAGCCTAAGGCTGGCATCCTCCCGTAAAATTAGCTTCTGAGCGGGACCGGCTTCACCAGCGTGTGACCAGCTTAGGAGGGCCCTGCGCTTGGTTTAATATTAGGCTCTTCTTGTCTTGAAATTCTTCTGTTTTGAACAAGGGGCCCTGCATTTTCATCTTGCAGCAGGCTTCCCAAATTATGTAGACCGTCTTAACTTCTAAGAGTCTGAGATGGAACACATCCCAAATTCTGGAATTATAAGACCAGCCTGGGTGGAAGATTCTCTAATTCCACCAGAACAGAATCTAAGCGTCTTTTGTCTCCCAGATCGTACGGGGTATTGCGTTCACCATTCTACGATTCCGGGAGCCTTTGTTCTGCGTTCTAAGAGGCTTTGTTCTCAGCCTTCTAAGATGCTCTGTTCTCAACATTCTGTGGTCCTAAGAGTCTGAGCCTGACATTCGTTTCCAAGGTTCCCTTCTGGCTCCCCGGGCTCCGCGAGCCGGGGCTAGCGCCCCCTCAGGCGGCCAGCCTGTGTCACTACGCCCAGTGTGCGTCCCTACAACCTTCAAGATCTAGCTCGAGTATTCATACCCATTTCTCAGACAGACCTTGACTCCCTAAAGGCCTGGGCCCAGATCATGTGAGAACCTCGCTCTTATATGGCCCTCCTCCCCCTCGCACCAGGAGATCGTCTGGTCATAAGCTGGAGAAGCAGTGGTTGTCTTGAGAGCTAAGACTCTGGAATCAGACTAGGGGGCGGGGGAGGGGGCATGAGCCCCAGCCCTGCCACTTTTTAGCTGTGTGACCTTGAGAAACTTGGTTAACCTCTGTGCCTCAGTTTCCTTATCTGTATGATGGGGTCATAATACGGTCTACCATATAGAGTCATTCTGAGGATTGTGTGAGTTATGTGTCCAGTACCTTCTATGTGGAAAGAGTCACAGAAGTGTCTGATAAATAAGCACGCAATAATCTAGTGAGTCCCAAGGAGAAAAAATGGGCTTGGACTTTAGTAGAGACAAACTGTAGTCAATCCCCCTCTCGTTTAAGACAGACCTAGACTGTCCTTAAACTGTCTTAATTTTCCAACAGTGGGAAGATGATCGAGATTCCTGATAGGTGGCTCTAGGGAGCTTGGTCTCAAACAAGATGTTCTTGGTAGTTAGTGTCCGGGGGTGACATCAGGATTGACTTTCTATCTCTGGTGTTTGTGCAAAGGTGGTTGAACCATTTCTTGCATAAAATGTTAGGTCTGAAACCGATTTAGGATTTGGTCACTGGGCATTCAAAGATGGGTACTCCAAGGAAGATAAAGGAGCGCCTGGGTGGCTCAGTCGGTTAAGCCTCCGACTTTGGCTCAGGTCAGATCTCACGTTCGTGGGTTCGTAGGTTTGAGCCCCGCATCAGGCTCTGTGCTGACAGCTAGCTCAGAGCCTGGAACCTGTTTCCAGTTCTGTGTCTCCTTCTCTCTCTGCCCCTCCCCCTCTCGTGCTCTATCTCCCTCTGTCTCAAAAATAAATAAAACATTAAAAAAAGAGAATATTTAAGGGTTGAATATGGAAGTAAAACCGAGATTTGAGGCCCAAGTGTAGCCAGTTGAGAGGGTTCCAAAAAGGAGATAAAGAGAGATCCCTGGTTGATGGAGTCAGAACAACAGTCACAATTTTGCAGATATCCTCATTGGCCTCTTTTCTTTTTTAAATTTATTTATTTATTTAGAGAGGGAGGCACTTTGCACATGTGAGTTGAGGAGGGGCATAGAGAGAGGGAGAAAGAAAATTCCAATCAGGCTCCACACTGTCAGCACAGAGCCTGAGTCAGGGCTAGATCTCACGAACCACGAGATCATGAGTTGAACTGAAATCGAGAACCGGATGCTCAACCGGCTGAGCCACCCAGGCGCCCCACCTCATTGGCCCCTTGATGTTCCTATTGATGATGATGATGTCTGAGGAGTCCCTGGAAATGAACATGCAGCAGAAACTTCCAACTGTAACATACAAGTCCCTCCCTTAGAAGCCCCCCACTCTGGGTGCAAAAGTTGCCCAAACCTGGTTAGAGACCATATTAAGTCCTAGGACGGAGCTTACTGCTAAGCATTTGGCTCTTTTGATGCTAATGAAAAAGGGGGGGGGGTCACAGTTATCTTAGATCTTGTGTCTGCATGGAGACTTTCAGCTTTCCCAGGATGCGGCTGATCTCTTACATTGGTGGGGAACTCGGTGAGGGATGGAGAGAAGAAGGAGTGAAGTTGAGACATTAATAGAATGAAGGGGGGTTGAAACTCTGGAAAGGACTCTGGCAAGATAACAGAAACCAGTCCAGCTGGTAGGTAGGTACGAGGCTGCAAAATCTGCACACATAATCCATGCCTCACTGGGGGCAATCCAAGACTCGTGGAAATAATTGTCTTCGTTATCTGAGGGGGTTAGAAAATAAATGTTGGTTCAAGATGGAACCAAGGAGAAGATGCAAGCACGGGACTGGGACCACGAAATGAGTCACTCGAGGGATGAATGCCGCTTGATGCCAAGAGCAATTGCGAGCAGCACCGGTTGACTTGGGATCGGTAATATTTTGATAGTTGGAAAATGTGGGTGAGTTCAGTGAGGAGGTGGTTCCTGCCATTAGGGTTGTGTTGGTGTCATTTACCACATTTCCAGAGACAGAGTCCCATCAAGGGGCCGTGAGGCAGGTTGTGAAGGAGCAGAGAAATCCTGACTCATCAATGCTAGGGAAAGGTAGACGTTACTGTCACAACCAGGCGGTGAGTTACAAGGAGTCTTTGAGGGATACATGAGACAAGGCTCGATCCGTCTGCCACCCAGCCTATTTCCAAATCACACATCACTTTCTGAGGCACTGGGGGATACGATTTCAACGGGAGGGGACGCAATCCGACCCATCACAGCCTCAGAAACCACTGGAGTTGCGGTTTAGTCTTGGGTCAAGATGACATGATAGAATACGTTCCCCCTGTGGCTAAGGTTAGCCTTCAGGTGCGAAGTCGGGTCCTAAATGGTGTGCTTGTGACTTACACAGTTGTAACTTGTCCCCAGATACCTTGTGTCTCTGTGGGGTACGTGTCGAGTGTCAGTGAGTGAGCTGGGGGGGATCATCCACACATTGGATGGGGGGGTATTGCAAGGGGAAACTACACCCCTCAAATTAGCTTCCAGAGTCCCTGGAAAGGAAGGAGGGGCTTCAGGGAGCTTGTGTCCCTGTGTATTGTTGACTTTCCCAGGCGAAAACAAAAAGATCTAGAATCTGGATGTAGAGGGATATGAAAGAATGTGTAGACGAGGGGCTAATATGGTAAAGTGGGTGGGGCTGGAAGGCGTAGAGAGGCAAAGACAGTGTTTGGATTGGGAACTCGCAGGGACCTGGGTTCGACTCTTATTTATGGCCTGCAGGTCTTTGACTAGCCATGTGCCAAAGGTAACTGATGAAGCGTGAAGTGGGGTTCATGAGCAAATGGCTAAGAAAGAATCCTTAAGACATTATTGGTTCAAAAAGGTGATTTTATTATTATCGCGAGGATGGGACCCGTGGGCAGAAGGAGCTGTGCCAGATTTATAAGTGACTGGTTATATACTTTTTAATTAATGGTGGATAGGGCTAGCAGAAGTCTCTAAGGAATTTGGAAGCAAGGCTTTCAGGACCTTGAGGGGCTAGCTGCTGTTAAGGTAAGGTTACTTTTAGTTTTGGGTTTTTCTTTTTTAATGTTTATTCATTTATGAGAGAGACAGGGAGACAGCGCCTGAGTGGGGGGAGGCAGAGAGAGAGGGAGACACAGAATCCGAAGCAGGCTCCAGGCTCTGAGCTGTCAGCACAGAGCCCGACGCGGGGCTCGAACTCATGAACCGTGAGATCCTGACCTGAGCTGACATCCTATATGGTAAGTCAGTTTCAGGAAGAGCATGAAGGTTTTACTTGCACTTCCAGAAGCTCAGCTTCTAAGATGCACCCTGTGTTGTTGAGTTCTTGAGGCCCAAAGAGAATCAGACTCAGAATCAAGATACAGGTCAGTGTAACTTGCTTGAATGTGTGGGCTTAAGGAGAAGTTGATTTTTTTTTTTTTTCCGGATGGGGGTGGTGTGAGGAAGGTTAGCGGACTAACATGGATAGGAACAGTTGGGGACCATGAGAGATAGGCTTTCTTGTGAATGTGAAGTCTTAATGTCCAGAATTGAAAGAATATCCCTTCCCAAAAGAGTTCTCAGAGTAGGGGGGTGCCTGGGTGACCCAGTTGGTTAAATGTCCGATTCTTGATCTCTTGTTCAGGTTGTGATCTCACAGTTGTGAGCTTGAGCCCAGCATTAGGATTCTATCTCTCCTCTCTGCCCCTTCCCTGCTTGTTCATGTCCTCTATTTCTCTCTAAAAATAAAGAAACTTAAAAAAATGTTTTTAATAAAAAGATTTACTGGAGTAAATTTACTGGTAAGAGGGACGCCTGGGTGGCTCCGTCGGTTAAGCATCCGACTTCGGCTGAAGTCATGATCTCACGGTTCCTGGGTTGGAGCCCCGAGTCAGGCTCTGTGCTGAGAGCTCAGAGCCTGGGGCCTGTCTTCGTGTTCTGTGTCTCCTCTCTCTGACCCTCCCCTGCTCACGCTGTTTCTCTCTCTCTCTCTCTCAAAAATAAATAAAACATTAGAAAAAAAAAAAGATTTACTGGTAAGAAACCGTACTGGGCAGCGAGGGGCCCTAATGAGGCCCAGAGTGCCTTAGACAAGCATCAATGACAGGGCAAACTGGGGTTTCATCACAGCCATTGCTGTGTGCTGAGGGAGGGGGAGGGGGACTGTGAGCTATTTACGGGGAGGGCGTGCCCCCTGGGGCAGGACACCTGCTAATGGGGGTAGTCATTTTTCCTGTGGCTTCAGGGGGATTCATAGACATGGAGAAAGCCTGCCAGAAGGGAATCCTTAGGGGCTAAATCTTACCCAAGAATTTAGTGCCCTTTTCTTTAGAGTCCCTGCAGGTGCCTCTGTCAAGATCAGTGCTGGTGGTATCCGATGGCCCTGACAGGATGGCCTTTTTCTCAAATTCAAGTTGTGAGGGGGCCTTAAGTGACACTGTGCGGCTTTGCTTTGATGTGCCACAGCATCCCCATGATGTCGGACTACCTCATGGAATTCTGCAATCGAGGCATTTCCCCCAGCTAATATTATGGGTTTTTTTTTAAGTTTTTGTTCCTTTGTTCATTTAAGTAATCTCTACACCTAATGGGCTTGAACTCACAACCCTGAGATCAAGAGTTGCATGCTCTTCAGGGGCACCTGGGTGGTTCAGCCCATTGAGCATCCAACTTCAGCTCAGGTCATGATCTCACGGTTGGTGGGTTCGAGCCCGGCATTGGGCTCTGTGCTGAATGCTTGCTCAGAGCCTGGAGACTGCTTCGGATTCTGTGTCTCCTTCTTTCTCTGCCCTTCCCCAACTCGTGCTCTGTCTCACTCTGTCTCTCAAAAATAAATAAATGTAAAAAAATTTTTTAAATTTCTCTTTACTTTTTTAGAGAGAGTGTGCGTGTGAGCAGGGGAGAGGTGGAGAGGGAAAAAGAGAATCCCAAGCAGGCTTCATGCTGTCAGCATAGAGCCTGATATGGGGCTCAAACCTCCGAACCATGAGATCATGACCTGAGACAAAATCAAGAGTCAGGCACTTAACCTACTGAGCCACCCAGGTGCCCCATCATCTGAGCTTTAAAAAAAATTTTTTTTAATGTTTTATTTATTTTTGAGGGAGAAAGACAGAGAGAGATACAGAGTAGAGTGGGGGAGAGGCAGAGTGAGAGGGAGACACAAAATCTGAAGAAGACTCCAGGCTCTGAGCTGTCAGCATGGAGCCTGACACAGGGCTCAAACTCATGAACCATGAGATGAAGTTGGACACTTAATTGACTGAACTGTGCCACCCCGGTGCCCAATGAGCCTCTTTAAATCAAAGAGCTGTAGCTCTGGATTATCAACAATAACCAAACTATGGAGAGAGTCCAAATGTCCATTGACCAATGAATGGATAAAAAAGACGTGGTACATACACACACACAGGAATATTACTCAGCCATCAAAACGAATGAAACCTTGCCATCGCAATGACGTGGATAGAGCTGAATGTCTTAGGCTAAGCAAAATAAGTCAATCAGAGAAAGATAAATATCATATGCTTTCACTCATACGTGGAATTTCAGAAACAAAATAGATTAACATATCCGGGGGAGAAGAGAGAGTAACAAACCACAGGAGACTCTTAACTGTAGAGAATAAGTCATGAGTTGACAGAGGGAGGTGGGCAGGAGGTGGGCTAGATGGGTGATGGGTACTAAGGAGGGCACTTGTGATGAGCACTGGGTGTTTTATGTAAGTGATGAATCACTGAAGTCTACTCCTGAAACCAGTACTGCACTGTATGCCAACTAAGATTTAAATTAAAAAAAAGAACAGGGTGGCTCCGTCGGGTAAGTGTCTGACTCTTCACTTCTGCTCAGGTCATGATCTCACAGTTCATGAGTTCGAGCCCTGAACTGGGCTCTGTGCTGTCACTGTGGATGGAGTCTGCTTTGGATCCTCTGTTGCCTGTCTCTCTGCCCCTCCCCTGCTCACGCAGGCTCGCTCTCAAAATAAACAAACATTAAGAAAAAAAAAAGGCTGGGTGACAATGAGGAGCTGGAGGGCAGGGGTCAAAGGTGGAGCGATGTTCCCTCTGCCTACAACCTGCGGACCAGAATGAGATTAAGAAGTCAACTCGGATGACTTGCCTTCCTGACCCCCAGGCTCGCTTGAGACTCCCCCTTCCCAGCCATACCCACTCTGGGCCCTCCCTGTCCCGGGATGAGACAAGTCTGTCCACTGGACGGAGAGCCCCGAGGGCAGAGGCTGGGTGGTCTCAGGCACCACTGTGACCCTAGCATCACCCTCCACAGTGTGACAGATGGATATAACAGTGAATGCGCACATTCTGCGTGTAGAGAAGTCACTGCGTCGATTTAAAAGAAAATACTAAATACTGCGCATCAGGCTTCTACTACGGCCCAGACTTGGGCTAACTGCGTTGTTATCCTTAGTTGTGATTAGTAGTAATGCCGCCAACCAAAAAAGGGAATCAAACAAACCATGAGATTACTTTGCTCCAAACCCTCCAGGCGTCCAGTGGAGAGCTCCTCCAACCGTTCTCCCCTCCGGTCCTCCTTCCCAGAGTCCTCCACCTTTCCCATCCCCCGTCCCTCCTGCCTTCCTTTCAGGAAATATGCTCTTTCCAGGCAATCTCCGTCTCCGTGAACAACAGACTCGTGATACGAAGGTGCAGTGTGGCCAGAGACCCAGGCCATCAGGACAGAGATGAGTTAGTTTTAATTGCTTGGGAATTCACGTTGGAAATAACTGCCCCCCTCCGCGGACAGCCGCCGGGCTCCTCTCCCGGGGCTGGTGTCATCCGGTTTGGGAAGGAAGCCGCTTCTCCTTAGATGGACCAGTTCCATGAGATGGTGCGGGAGGGCGGCTCTCTGGGGACCGGAAGACAAAATTGTGGGGCAGCCAGGGCGGAAGAACGGGGCCTCAGAGGACGCTGATGCGCTCGGCCAGCCCCTGCATCTCGTGGTCCTGCGGTGGGAGGGCCCCGCCAAAGTCCCCATAGGCGGGCAGGCCGGGCCCGGGCAGCGGGTGCTCTGCCACGAACTGCTCCCAGCGCGCGTCGTCACTCTCGTGCGTGATGTACCGCTCGCCCATCTTCCCTTCCAGCTCTCGGAGGTCCAGCCACGTCTGGTACTCCTGGGCCCCGGAGACCGAGGGTTAGCTGGCACCCAGCGCACAGCGCCCGCCCGCACCTTATCCACCCAGCGGGTAACAGCCCCGGTACCAATGAAGGTGAGGCCACACCCTTCACAACCTGTCCAGCCAATGGAAATTCAGCTCCACCTCCTTCTACAGCCCAGCCAATGGGAATCTCAGCTACGGTCGAAGGGAAAATGTACCTGCATCCTTCACCACCTACACAGCCAATAAGCCATCTGGTTCCACCCCTTACTCCAACCCAGCCAATAGGACCTCCCTCCCCGTTCGCTCTCAGCCCCGCCCCCCGCATCACCTGTAACCAGGGGTGACTGAGAGATTTGTCCACGCTGTAGCGCTTGCGCATCTTCACCTGCAGCAGGTTGTTGATGAGGTCAATGGCTGCACGGGAAGGAGACAGTTCAAGACCTGCGTGCTGAGGGGCCGCCCCTCCTCCAACAGGCCACTCCAGCCTACCTGCCTACCACCCAGGGCCATCCCTCCGCATGGCCCCGGTGGCTCACCTGCACCACTCACTCACCCACCCGTTTCCTCATTAAATACTAGTTTGTCTACCCCTCCTCCGACGATGCACACACACTAGCTCCTACATATCTGCACCAAGCCTCTCCCTCTGTTTCCCCATTCCCATGTCACCTTCATAAGCTTTGTCATAAAGAGGTACACCCAGGAACACCCGTACCACTCCTCGCTTAATATTTTTCAGTAAGTATACAATGACATATTACTTGATGATCACAAAGAATGAAATACTGTCATTTGTGACAACCGGATGGACGAGTGTTTTATACTAAGTGAAATTAAGTCAGTCACAGAAAGATAAATATCATACGATTTCACTCATGTGTGGAATTTAAGAAATACAACAGATGAACATAGGCAAAGGGAAAGAAAAATAAGATAAAAACAGAGAGGGAGGAAAATCAAAAGAGACTCTTAAATACAGAGAACAAACCGAGGATTGCTGGAGGGGAGGGGGGAGGGGATGGGCTAAATGAGTCATGGGCATTAAGGAGGGCACTTGTTGGGATGAGCATTGAGTGCTCCATGTAAGTGATGAATCACTAAATTCTATTCCTGAAATCAATATTAAATTACAGGCTACCTAACTTGGATTTAAATAAAATTATAAAAAATATATATTTTTTTGTTTAAGCCAAACCATTTGTCCAAGATATACCGTGGACAATGCAAATTGAAATTCAGTATATATAGTAAGCTACCATCTGTGTAAAAAGGGGAAATAAAAGAATATATGTCTACATATTTGCTTGTATATAGCTAATTTTTTATAACTTAAAAACATTTTTTAAACATTTTTTAATGTTTTTATTTTTGAGAGAGAGAGAGACAGAACAAAAGCAGGGGAGGGACAGAGAGAGAGAGAGAGACAGCATCCGAAGCAGGCTCCAGGCTCTGAGCCGTCAGCACAGAGCCCAACACGGAGCTTGAACCCACGAACCATGAGATCATGACCTGAGCCACAGTCGGATGCTCAACTGACTGAACCACCCAAGTGCTCCGCCTTCTGTATATTTCAGCCCTGGGAGTATTTAAGCAAACTCAACAGCATTTGGTTTTAAATCACTTCACTTTTTAAAAATCCATTTTTCAAGGTGAGAATGAAAATATAACATCACCCTGGTCAATGAAAATCCAAAGACCACTTGCCACGAATACAAACATAAAATGAAAATAAAACAAAATTATTAGACTGTAGGTAGTCAGAGCTTTCCTGCCGGAGGCCCGGCGACAGGTCTGTCCAGGAAAAGGAGAATTAGTGAGCATCAGGCATTCAAGACAAGACGTCACTTGGGGCGCCAGGGTGGCTCAGTCAGTTGGGTGTCCGACTTTGGGTCAGGTCATGATCTCGTGGTCCACAGTTGTGGGTTCAAGCCCTGCGTTGGACTCTGTGCTGCCAGTTCAGAGCCTGGAGCTTGCTTCAGATTCTGTGACTCCCTCTCTCTCTGTCCCTCCCCCATTCATGCTTTGTCTCTCTCCGTCTCTCAAAATTAAATAAAAGTTAAAAAAAAAAAAAAGACAAGCCATCACTCCTCCGAGAGCATCTCCTTGAAGAACAAGGCCTCACGGTCTGAACTCCTCTGAGTACAGGCCTTGTCCACACTGCCTCCCTCACACACGTCCGTCCACACCAGATTCACTCATATACTTGATGTACTTTTACTGAGGCTTCTGAGGGGCCCCAAACGACAATGCTGAGGACCCCCAGTGTTACTCCAGCACTCATGAAGGTACATTCTTATCACTTAGTGCTTCCCTCTCCCAGGTTCACGACGGCCGCCTCTTTCTGCACTAACCCCTCATGATGGCACACCCGCACCCCCACCCCGCCTGCTCCATGAGGCCACAGCCCTTAGGGCCCTTCCCTCCTCATAACCTCCTCACGTGACCTCTCCCACTCATCCCACTATTCCCCGAACCTCGGACAGTCAGTACTGGGCGTACAGTAGGCACTCAGTGTGCACTTGTTGAGTTAACTGTTAGGAATAGCGAATGCCTTCGTAGATCCCCTACTCTCTGTCTTCCTGAGCTCCCGGCCCCTGCATGGGACCCCTTGTTCTTACAGCCTCCCCACCAGCCCGCAGTATCTTAGCCCCGCCCCCACACCTGCTGCGGGGAGGGGGGGCGCAAAGTTACAAGCCTCCCAGGGCCCAAGTCACAAGAGCTAGTGTCACTACCCGGCCGCAATGCCAAAGCCCCTGAACCCCAGTGTCCGTCTCGGGTCCCCTCACCATGCACCCTCAAGCTTCTCCCCCATTCCCCCCTGCTTCTCGGTTCGGGTTATTTTCGTCTCAAGAAGGGTCTTTCTGTGAAGCTTCAGAAACCCCCATGGCCCTGCCTTTCCTCTGGCCATGCCCCTAAACCAGTCCATCAGGGCACCTGCCCCCTGGCCCCAGCATCTGGCAAATGAGCAGCCCTCCGGTGCCACTGCTTTTGCGAGGCTACCCCTTCTGGGGTCATAACACCAAAGAGGCCAGGCCCCAGCCAATGCCTTGGGAAGAAGGATCCGCCTCTTCTCCTGGCCACCCCAGATGTTTGGCTCCCTCAGATCCAGCGGTCCCTCTGCTGGTCCCGCCCTAGACAAGCCAAACCTCGCTCAGCCCCCAAGGCGCCATCTGTCCATGCTTCTGGAACGCTTCGTTTCCTGCGAACCAGGAACTAGGCCTGACTAGTTCCACACAAACCCCTGAGTACCTGCCCCAAGGTTCCAGGCCCAGGGCACCTCACCATTTAAAGAACTGCCCTCCCTGTGGCCCCACCCACCGCTGGGGCTCCACCCCCACAGTTGTTTCAGGGTCCACCTCGTTCATGGCCCCGCCCCTTCTCCCGCCCGGCCCCTCGCCTCCGCCCACCTCCAGAGGAGATGCAGCTCCAGGGGCAGGCTGGGTACATGAAGGCAGCGTTCTGGATCTGGTCCTTGATGTCCTCATCCTCGTTGAAGGGGAACGTGCCGCTAAGGCTGACGTACATGATCACGCCCACTGACCACATGTCCAGGGAGCGGTTGTAGCCCTGGTTGAGCAGCACCTCGGGCGCCAGGTAGGCAGGAGTGCCCACCACTGAGCGCCGGAACGACTTCTCGCCGATGATGCGCGCGAAGCCGAAGTCGCACAGCTTCACCTGCAGAGGGCGTGGGGTGGAGGGTCTGAAGGCGAGTTAAAGCGCCCCCGACCCAGCGCCCGCACCACCACGCCCCTCCATGGCATTCCAGGCAAAACTGAATGCTGGTTCCGATCCAAGCCTCTCCTCCCACTAGTCAAGTGACCTTGGACAAATGACTTCCTCTCTCTGTGCTTCAGTTTCCTCATCTGTACGAGGAGGGGGATCAAACCTGCCATCCTCAAAGGGCCGTCTTGAGAATTAAGTTGAGTTGTCTATGGCCATACCACCCAGAACGCGCCCGATCTCGTCTGATCTCGGAAGCTAAGCAGGGTAGGGCCTGGTTAGTACTTGGAAGGGAGAATTACGTTGAGTTTATTCAGCTAAAGCTCACAGGATAATAAATGCCCCATATGCCATACGTGCTTAATAAATGCACCTGCCCCTATACTTGTGCCACACTGAACAGGTCTCTTAACCATCTCGTGCCTCTACTGCCTCTTTTGCACAACGGGGATCCGAAAAATCCCTACCTTAAAGGGTGGTTGTATGGATTGAAAGAATAAATACACGCCAAGTGCTGGGAGCAGTGTCTGGCTCAGAGTGAGTTTCAGGGAGCTCAGGGGCGGGACCTAACTCCTCCCAGCCCCCGCGATGTCATGTGTATCGGGGATGTTAGCAGCAGCTTCCTCTCCAGCCTCCCCGGGGATTAAATGGGACACCTGCGCGTAAAGTGCTGGCCGTGACAGCCAGCAGAGAGTAACAGGTGTTCGCCCACCTCTCCTTGGGTCCTGGAGGGAATCGAGGATCACGGACAGGCTTTGGAGCCAGCGACACCTGAGTTCAAGGTCCTGCTCTCCTTCCCATCAGTTCATAGGCACTACCACCTCTGTCTTGCCCTCTCTGTTCATGTATTGTTCCTCCCCTGCTCAAAATCCTTCTAGGCTCCCTATGGTTCTCAAGGGTCCATGACCCATCGAAGCCCCACGCTTTTATTGCCTGCCCTCAAAAACAGCCACAGCCCAATCCCTGAGGCAAGGCGAGCGCCATGCCACCCTGTCCTAAGATCCTTTTCCTTTTCAAAGATCCATCCTTTTCTGTAGATGTTACAATGGAATGTTACTTGGCCGTTGAAAGAAATGGAAGTAGCGATCCGAGCGACCACATAAATGAGCTCTGAAAGCCCCCAAGGGCGAGAAGCCAGTTGCAAAGGGCCACACGGTCTGTCGTTGGATATTCTGTTTATGCAAAACTCCCAGAATAGGCAAATCTGCAGAGAGTAGATTTATGGTTGGGACGAAGTGGTGGTGGGATTGGAGGATGATGGTTAAGGGGTATGGGGTGTGTTTTAGGGCTGATGAAATGTTGTACAATGGGATGTGGTGATGGTTGTACAACTCTGTGAATACACTAAAAGTCACTGAATTGTATACGTTGGTTTTTTTTTTTAAGTTTATTTATTTGAGAGAGAGAGAGAAGGAGGGAGGGGCAGAGAGAAGGAGAGAGAGAGAGAATCCCAAGCAGGCTCTGACCTGTCAGCACAGAGCCCGCTGTGGGGCCCAAACTCACAAACCATGAGATTGTGACCTGAGCTGAAATCAAGAGTCAGACCCTTAATCGACTGAGCCACCCAGGTACCCCGAATTGTATAGCTGAATCAGTGAATTGTATCATGTGCAAATTATATCTCAAAAAAGCTATTTAAAAAAAAACGTAGAGGGGCGCCTGGGTGGCTTAGTCGGTTGTGTCCGACTTCGGCTCAGGTCATGATCTCGCGGTTCGTGAGTTCAAGCCCCGCATCAGGTTCTGTGCTGACAGCTAGGAACCCGGAGCTTGTTTCAGATTCTGTGTCTTCCTCTTTCTCTGCCCCTCCCCGACTCATGCTCTCTCTCTGTCTCAAAAATAAACAAACAAAAATAAATAAAATAAAATAAAAAGTCGAGATCTTCTCACTACAGGGCCTTTGCACAGGCTGTGACCCCTGCCTGGAATACTTATGCATCTGAAAAGTCGGCCTCCTATTCTTTCTTCTGAGAGGTTTTTTTTTTCTCTGACCCTCAAAGCAGGTTATACAGTGACATGGGCTCACAGACCATGTCACAGAACTCACTACAGGTATGACATTATTGTGACAACATGATCAGCATTTACTCTTCCCGCTCTGATCTGTGCTGACCAATATGGTGACCACTGGCCACTTGTGGCTATTGAGCCCTTCGATATGGCAAGTACAATCGACAAACTAGTTTTTATTTTATTTAACTGTCATTAACTGCCATGTAAAGCCGGATCCTGTGTTACATCCAGGCTGCTGCTAACAACCGAACGATTTCCAGAAGCAGAAGGAAACCAAGAGGTGGATGTAAGTTGTTTCCACTGGGAGTCAGAATCTTTTACCCTTCCAAAATAAATGTTAGTGAGAATAATATCCTCGTGTACTACTAGGGAAAAAATAGAAGATTCTAGACTTAGTTATTGGACAACTTTTAAATATGCTTGGCACCACTCGGATAGGTCAATCTATTTCTCCAACTGCTAATTTTAGGAAATCTAAGCATCAAATCAAGTATTTCCTTTTTTTTCCAAATCAAATATTTCTCATGAAGATTTCATAGCTGAATTGAGATGAGTTCTAGGTGTTAAACACACACCCGATTTTGAAACTTGAGGGGCGCCTGGGGGGCTCAGTGGGTTAAGCATCAGACTCTTGGTTTCAGCTCAGGTCATGATCTCATAGTTCATGGGTTTTAACCCACATTGGGCCCCGTGCTTGAGATTCTCTCTCTCCCTCTCTCTCTCTGCCCTTCCTCACTTGAGATCTCTATGTCAAAAATAAATAAATAACAACAAAAAAAGAAACTTGGTATGGAAAGAAAGAATATTTCATCAATAATTTTTATGTTGGTTACATGTTGAAATGATAACATTTGAATGTACTGAGATTAAGTATATCAATAAAGTTAATAGGGCGCCTGAGTGGCTCAGTCAGTTAAGCATCTGACTTCAGCTCAGGTCACGATCTCTTTGTTTGTGAGTTCGAGCCCCGCATTGGGCTCTGTGCTGACAGCTCAGAGCCTGGGGCCTGTTTTGGATTCTATGTCTCCGTCTCTCTGCCCCTCCCCTGCACACTCTGTCTTTCTCTCATTCTCAAAAATAAATAAACATAAATAAAGTTAAGATCACCAGGGGTGCCTGGCTGGCTTGATCAATGGAGCACGTCACTCTTGATCTCTTGTTGTTTTGAGCCCCACCTTGGGGATAGAGAATACTTAAAAATAAAAAACATCTTGGGGCACCTGGGTAGCTCAGTTGGTTGAACATATGACTCTTGATCTCAGCTCAGGTCACGATCTCACGGATCATGAGTTCAAGGCTCGTGTGGGGCTCTGCACTGGCAGTGGAGAGCCTGCTTGGGATTCTCTCTCTCCCGCTCTCTCTGTCCCCCACTCCCTGCTTGTGCACTCTTCCTCAAAATAAATAAACTAGAAATAAATAACTTTAAAGTTAATGCTACCAATTTCTTCTTATCCTTTTAAATGTGTCTACTAAAATGTGGTATCTGGGTGCACCTGGGAGGCTTAGACGGTTAAGCGTCTGACTCTAGGTTTCCGCTCAGGTCATGATTTCACAGTTTGGGAGTTTGAACCTTGCATCGAACTCTCTGCTGTCAGCACGGAGTCCACTTCGAATCTTCTGTCCCCTTTCTCTCTACATCTCCCCAACTCACATTCTCTCTCTCTCTCAAAAATAAATAAACATTTAAAAAAATAATAACAACAGGGGTGCCTGAGTGGCTCAGTAGGTTAAGCATCCGACTTCAGCTCAGGTCATTGTAAGAGTCACCTTAAGGTGGCGACCGAGCGGCCATTTCTCTGGGGGCTGGAGGAGAACACGTGCACAGACGACCCCCGCCCCTCACCTGCAGACCTGGGATGTCCTGCCCCATTTGGAAACAGCCAATCATGAAGCTCCAGCTTCCCGTCACCCTGACAGACGAGGCAACCTATTCCATCCCGCCAGGTCCCTGAAAGGCCCTTATTTGATAATCTGCCCTCCCAAGATCAAACCCAGAACCCCCTCACCCATAAAACCCCCCGCCCATCGCCTATCAGGCGCGACTTCCCGACTCCCCACTCCCCGGGTCACGGGACCTCGCCCGGGAATCGCAGATCCCAATGAAGGCTTTCTTGGCTCCATAACGTGGTCTTTTTCTCCTCCCATCTCTGCCTCCATCTATTAAATCTTACAGTCATGATCTCATGGATCTTGAGTTTGAGCCTCACATTGGGCTCTGTGCTGACAGCTCAGAACCTGGAGCCTGCTTCCGATTCTGTCTGTCTCTCTGCCCCTCCCCTGCTCGCTCTTGCTCTCTCTCTCAAATATGCAATAAAACATAAAAATAAAAAAATAATGACAATAAAAATCTTGACTGTAATTGGCCACAAACCATGCAGAATACAGACTACATTTCCCAACCTCCCTTGCAGCTAGTCATGACCACATGATCAAGACCTGGCCAATGGATGCCAGAAGACATCAGCTTGAAAAGGAAGGGGGTGTGTCCATTTCCTCTACCCTGTTTTTTTCCTCCTTCTCCTTATTATCTTTTCACAAACATAGGGACTGTCATGGCCCTGAAGAGTAGGCAACATCACAGAGAGGCCAGAACAAGGCAGCGGAGCTGAATACCTGACACTAAGACTGCTTTTTCAGCCTCAAAATGCTTATGCTGGACCCTACATGAATGAGAAACAAGCCTCTATTTTATTTAAGCCACTGTTATGTAGAGTCTCTGTGTCCACTCATCCCCACCAGCCTCCAGTGTTAGCTAGATTTCCCCAAATCAAGCTGGGATGTGACTGACCTGAGGAAATGGGTCAGCAGATGCCAGCAACACGTTCTCCGGTTTCAGGTCACAGTGGACGATGTTCTTGAAGTGAAGGTGTCTCAAAGCCACCAGGATCTGAGGGGAGGAGATGGGGCCAGTAAGAAAGGTAGGAAGGTACCTGCGTCAGATGCTGAGTTTGGCAGCCAGCCCTCCAAACCCCATCCATGCCTCTCTCTTTGCACCCCTAAAGATGCTGCCCCCCAATACCAGGGGGAGGCACTGGAGCTCCAAATAAGAATCCCAGAACCCCAGGGGTGGCTGGGTGGCTCAGTCAGTTAACCGTTCAACTCTTGATTTTGGCTCAGGTCACAATCCTAGGGTATGAGACTGAGCCCTGTGTCAGGCTCTGCCCTGGGTGTGGGGCCTGCTTGGGATTCTCTCTCTCCCTCTCTCTCTCTCTCTCTCTCTCTCTCTCTCTCTCCCTCTGCCCCTCTCCCCCACTCTCCCTCGCACTCTCTCTCAAAAGAAAGAAAGAAAGAAAGAAAGAAAGAAAGAAAGAAAGAAAGAAAGAAAGAATCTCAGAACCTCAGACCATTATATCCAAGATAGGAGTTGGGTAATTCTAGAAAGGCTCGGCTGGAGGAGTGGGTTTTGGAAGATCCCAAGATCTGCCAGCGTGTGGTAAGCCCCACCCCCCCAACAAAAAGAACTATTAATGGGGCTCCTGGCTGGCTCTCGGGGCATCATAACTTGGAGCCTTACCTTGGGCCTGGAGTTTACTTTAAAAAGGTAGGGAGGAGTTGCTATTAATAAAATAGCAGCCTGTAAGAAAGTACTATTGTGTGACCCCATTTTCTAAACCATATTCTTCATCCATTAAATAGAGACAGTGAGAGTGGGGAAGGGGCAGAGAGAGAGGGAGACACAGAAGCCAAAGCAAGCTCCAGGCTCCGAGCTGTCAGCACAGAGCCCAACGCAGGGCCTGAACCCACGAACCACGAGATCATGACCTGAGCCGAAGTCGGACGCTGAACCGACTGAGCCGCTCAGGCGCCCTTGTACTTCTGATTTTTGCTGGGTGACTTCCGAGCACAGAAATGCTAGGTGGAAGCCTCCGCCAAGGGTCCGGGCTTATTCTACGGCCAGGGAGACTGAGATCCTAGGTGACCATGTACCTCCTTCTCCAGATGTCCTGTTTGTTGACCACCTCCCTCCCTCACTAGTAAATGAGGAGGACAAAGAGGGCAGGTTGGCAGCTAAAGAGATCCAGGCTCAAATTTCGGCCAGACAGCCAGCTAGCTCGGTGACACTGGACAGGACATGGGCCCTCTCTCCACCTCAGTTTCCTCATCTGTACGATGGGGGTTATAGTAACACCTACCTTGGAGGGCAGTTGTGAAGCCTAAGCAAGCCCTTGAGGTAAAGGACTGAGCACAGGATTTGGGGTAGGGTAGACAAGAGGCGGAAGGCAGAAATCTGCAGAGAGAGAGAGAGAGAGAGAGAGAGGAACACAGGCAAAGAGAGGAAGAGATGGAAGACCAGAAAGAGAAACCGACCAGTTGCTGAGGGCAAGCATTTCCCTTTCTCCACTGGAGTCTGGATAAGCCTGCATCAGTAAGCTTCTGTCCACACCCCACAAGCCAGCCTGACAAAGACACAGTACTGGGGAGAGCGAGGGTGCTGGGTCTGTATAAAGGAATCATAGCACAGGGGATTTTGAGAACAAGCCCTAGAATCAGATGAGGGACCAGCCCGTGGGCAGTTCTTTCTAGGAAGGCTGTAAAACCCAGAAACCATGAAAGGAAACATTTAACATTGTAAAAGTTAAACTCCTTAGGGCAAATAAAAGCCATGAGTGAAATGGAAAGGAAAACAAATACTGGAATTAAAAAAATTTCTCAACTACACAAGTGACAAAGATCCAGTGTCCATCATATACAAAGAACTCTTACAAATCAATAAGAATAATCCAACTGAACAATGGGCAAAAAGTATATAAAACACAGGCCAAAAAACATAGGAAAATAGGCTCCACCTGACCCATAATTTTTAAACTGCCAAAGGAAGCCACATAATCACCACTCTTATATTTTCCATCTATAAGAGCGGTGATTATTTTATCCAGAGTTAGTAAAGAGAAAGTAGTCACCCTCAAATTGTTGTTGAGAGCAAAGACTAAAAGGGATTTTAGAGAATAACTGGGCAGCGTGTGTAAAAAAATTCTAAAGCACATTTCCCTGGACTCAGGAGTCCATTATCTGAAACATGTTCTATGGAAATTCTTCCACCAGAGCCCAGCAATGTTTGCAGACAAATGTTCACAGAATGTTATTTGTACTCATGAAAAGGTGAAAACCTAAGTGCTCAGCAATTAGGGAATTTGGTGATATCCGCCATGGGAGACAATTTAGGAAAAAAAAAAAAAAAAGGCAGTTCGGCTCCGCTACTGAAACAAAATAGCCTTCCGGAAGTACTATTATAGTGAAGAAATTAAGCGGCAGAAAGAGGCACAGATAACACCAAGTTGTCTGACATTACTAGTTAAAAGCACAGACCCTAGGTTCAAATCCCACCAGCTGTGTGACCCTGGGCAAGTTACTTAAAGTCTCTGTGCCTCAAGGTTCTCAATTTGAAAATGGGGGTGATAACAGCCATTAGCACAGAGGTTGCTCTGGAGATAAAATGAGTCAGAACAGTGCCTGGGACACAGTAAGTGCTCGGGAAAGGCTGGTGACCGCACTATTTCTCACCATTATTAGCACCCCCCCACCCCAGCCCTGCCCCTTGTGGGTGGTCATGGTCCAGGGCTGGGGCTTTGTCGGTCATCACTGGGTCGCCAGCCCTACCCTCTCCATGCGGCTCGGGGAGTGTCTGTTGAACAATGTAATGAATGAATAAGCTCCCGACAGAAAGGACTCTCTCCGGTTCCTTTTTCTACATGAATACTGTCAGGCCTAGGGAGCCTCACCATATAAAGGAATAAAAAATAGAAAAATCATGTTTTAGTGTTCTATATGAATTACTTTTATTACTACTATTCTATTATTTTTATTATTCAATTACTTTCTATTGTTATTCCTCTTTTATTAATCTACAGTCTGTTCTGTTATGACTCTGTTATTATTTTAAAATTATCATCATTCTGGGGGCGCCTGGGTGGCTCAGTCGGTTAAGCATCCGACTTCAGCTCAGGTCATGATCTCGCGGTTGGTGGGTTCGAGTCCCGCGTCCGGCTCTGTGCTGACGGCTCGGAGCCCGGAACCTGCTTCGGATTCTGTGTCTCTGTGTCTCTCTCTCCCTGCCCCTCCCCTGCTCTCACTCTGTCTCTCTCTCTCTCAAAAATAAATAAAACATTAAAAAAGTTTTTTAATAAATAAAAATAAAATTATCACTCCGGGGCGCCTGGGGGGCTCAGTCGGTTGAGCGTCCAGCTTCGGTTCAGGTCATGATCTCGCAGTTCAAGGCCCACATCAGGCTGGCTGCAGTCAGCGCAGAGCCTGCTTCAGATTCTCTGACCCTCGCTCTCTGCCCCTCCCCCCCGCTTGCACTCTCAAAAATAAATGAAACACTACAAAGAAAACTGAAAAAGAAAATTACCGTTCTATTATCCTATTATTGCTAGCATTCCTCCATTAATATACCTTTTATCATCCGCCATAGTGATCAGCGTCTGCCTGCGGGCGAGGGCAGGGCAGGTGGGGGGCGGGGCGCAGGGCAGCAGGCGCACCTGGGTGATGAGGAACTTGGTGAGGCGCTCAGGCAGCCGGCCCTTCTCACTGGACAGGATCATCTCCAGCATGTCCCCATGCAGCTTCTCCATGACCACGAACACCTTCTCCGGCGTCTCAAACATACAGTCCAGGTTCACGATCCCGGGGTGCCTCAGACTCTGGGGGGGGGGGGGGGGGGGGGGGGGGGGGGTCGAGTGGCGGTCAGGGTCTAGGCGGCCCACGAACTTGGGACCCCAGAGGCAAGCCATAGAAGCAGATAGACGACAAATAAGGAGAATGTCCCGGGGGCGCCTGGGCCGTTCAGTCTGTTAGGCGTCGGACTCTCCTCATAGTTCATAGGTTCAAGCCTCGGGTGGAACCAACATCACCCCCGCGCTAGCAGAGTGGCGCCTGCTTAGGATTCTCTCTCTCCCCCTCCCTTTGCCCCTCCCCCCACCTCGCTCTCTCAATATAAATAAATAAATAAATAAGTATTTTTTAAAAATGTCCCTGGAGGGTGAGCAGTTCCTTTCCTGGGGGCGGGGGTGGGGTGGGGGTGGGAGGGGCTTCCCACAGGCCCAGACAGAACCACATTCCGGCACCACCGGGTATCCAGAAGGATCTAAATTCTGAAGCTCTGTGGAAGGCCCAGGGTTGTGGGAGGGAAGAGGGTTGGGACCGGGAACATGAAACAGTGGGAAAAACCTTTGTACATCTCTGTCTTTTAAATCCTTTGCCCTCTCCCCCCAGCCCTACCTAGCCTACCCCCATTTCTCCCACCAAGGTCCGCACCCAGCCTCCTCCCTGAGCTCCCGACTCTGGCCCCACCCTCCAGCAGCAGCCAGAGAGGCCTTCCCGAAATACACACTCGACCCTGTCCCTTCCTTGCTAGAAAGCTTTCCATGGTCCCCCAGTACCCTCAGGAGACAATCCTCAGGATGTGGCCCTGCCCTCCTCCCTGGCCTCACCTCCCACCACCTCTCCACACATCCAATAACCTTGAACTTCAAATTCCTAGACGACTGCTCAGAACATCTTCCCACCCCGTCAGTCTTAATATGAGTATTCCCTCCTCCAGGAAGCCTTCCCTGACCACACCCCAGCCTGGGCTAGCCCCTGAAAGGAGGAGGGAGGAAGGGAAGGACCTTCCTAGGTGGGGGCAGGGCTGGGCCCAGAGCCCGGTGGTCACCTGCAGGATGGCCACTTCATTCCGGAGCTGGCTTTCTTGCTTGGTGGGGAAGCGCAGCTTGTCAATGACCTTTACGGCCACATCCCGGCCTGTCTTCCGGTGCTTTCCTGGGCAGGGGGTAGGGGAGGTGGGGGATGAGTAGAGCAAGACCTTCTAGTCCTAGCAAGAGGAACACCCCCACCCCCACCCCCACCCCACCACAGAGACACAGACATAGTTGAACAAAGGTGGACGCAAGGTCATCAAGGCGGCTCTGTGGGGTCCCCAGGAGAGATGTGAGGGGTGGGGGGCCTTGGAGGGTGCAGGTGTAATGAAGAAGGTAAAGGGAAGAATTCGCAGGTAGGAAACTAGTTTTATAACCAATCAGAATCTAGGAACTAGCTCCGTGGCCAATCAAAGCACAGAAAGTCCATTGGCTTTTCCCAGTGAGAAAAAGAGAGTCTGCCACCCTCTGCCAGGAGGATCCAGTCTTTGAAGCCAACCGGAACAGGAGGTGAGCGTGTGGCCAATCAGAGAGGAAGGCCTGGAGCCCAGGAGCCCCCTCAGAAGCCCCTCTGGATTAGCTCGGAAGCATCCTTACCTCCATAGACCACTCCAAACTGCCCCGAGCCCAGCACCTCATCAGGGAAGATCTGGTAGACTGTGGCGATGTCCTGTAAGGTGGGGACGGGGAGGGTCAGGAGAGCAAATGGAGACAGGGCATCGACGAGACTGGGAAGGGCGAGAGGGCTGGGAGGCACAGGACATCCTTGGGACCACACGGTGCGGGCAGGGTCTCACCACATTCTCTTGGATCTGACTGTTAGACACGGAGATGCTCAGAGAAGCTTGTCCTGGGGAGAGGGGAGAAGGGAGAGGGGAGAGGTGGAGGTGAGTCGACCCGGGGCTCGAGACTATCTTCACCCATAACTCCACCCAGGTTTGAATCTAGGGAATCCAGTGCAGCTCCAGGCTGCTGACTTGTCCATTATGAACCTCAGTTTCCACATCTAGAGAATGGGGTAATGACAGGTGCTCCCTTATGGGGCCAGTGGGAGAAGTAAATGAGATGTCCTGGGGTTGGGGGCGCTCAGGAAGTGATGTCACGGATGATTTCTCTGAGCACTGCACCCCATGACCTCAGTGCCAAGGGAAGCGTGCTGATCCCGTCTTGCAGGGGAGGAAACTGAGGCTCCATGGGAGCGCCCATGCCGATTCCAGCATCTTCCACTAAACTCGCCACCCTACCACCCAACCAGAGTCAAACATTTCCAAAGTTCTGATCCTTCTGCCGTTTGGACATCCGCCCCCTCCCCGTTCCAGGCGTCCTCCACGGTCTCTCTGCCCCAGTTCTGCTCTCTCCTGTTCAGCCTCCGGAGGGAGGGCGCTGAAGCACAAACCTGAACCTGCCATTCCTCTGCTCGAAACCCTGCCATGGCTCCCCAGCGCCCTCAGGAGGAAGCCCAAGCCCTTTCAGTGGCCTAACGGGCACCGGTCCTCATGTATTTCCTGGACTTCAACCCCCACCAAGATGTTGTGTCCTCCGGACACCCTGGCCTCCTGGCTGGGCCTCAGATAGAGCGGGGTGGGTTCCCTCCTATCTCCTGCCTTGCATCTTCTGTCCCCACTGCCAGGAACGTGTGTCCCTTCCTCCGGACTTAGTTCACTCCTCCTCGTCACTCAGTCTCAGCTCAAATGCCACTCCTGGGGCCATGTCACATTACCCTGGAACCTGTTCTGCCACTCGCTCTGGATTATGAGCTCCAGAAGGCAGGAACCTTGGCCTTTCTGATCGTCTTTTGCCTCTGCTTGAAATATTTCCCATTTGATCTCCCCTCTTTCACCCACTCTCAGCTTCCATGGCTCGACTCAGAAGTTGCCACCTCCAGGAAGCCCTCCTAGATAGCCAAGCTGGATTAACCATCTCCTCTGAACTCCCACAGCCCTCTGGCTCCTCTGGCCCAGCCCTGTCCACTCTGGGTCATCACTGTCTGGGGACAAGTCTGTGTCCCCTACTGGACTCTGAGCCAGATGACGGCAGGTCCTAGGCTGTCTTGGTCACAGCCATGTCCCCAGTACTGTCCAGCACAGGATGGGCATGGAGAAGACACTTAGTAAATACATGAATTAAACAGTCTGAACTCACAATCTAGAGGAGTTGTCACCATCTGGGACAAGATTCAGAAATGGGAAGTGACATGTCCAAGGTCACACATAGGGTCTGGGCTTAATGGAGATTTGGACCCAGGCCAGCCGAGTCCGGAAGCAGCGTTCTCCACTGTGCCATTCCCCGCCATCTCCTTGGCTCTTCCCTTCCCCTGAGACCCCACACAAGCCCTCCCAGACCCCTCCTGCCAGGGCTCAGGGTGGGGACTTACTGTGGGGTGTGTGGCCCGGGGCGCTGGGCCCGTCCTGGAGGATGACGGGCATCAGGGCCTGGCGGATGGCCGTTTCCCAGCCCCGGGCGGCCTCGGCTCCCTGCCCGCTGGGCCCACCTGGGGCCCCGCCAGGCGTCTCGCCCACAAAGTAGGTGACATTGGCAGTGACGATCTCGAAGCAGTGAGGGTTGGTGCCTGGTGGCACGAGGCTGAAGTTCTGGGCAGGCTCCACGGTGAGGATTTCTGACAGCGGGATTTCCTGGCAGGACACACAACCAGCACCGGTGAGGAGGCCCGGCAGACCCTGGGGTTCCTCACTTACTCGGAAGAGCACACAGAATCCATGGTGGCTGGGAAGGGCCTGAATTGCGTAGAGGAGTCAGGAGAGGCCTCCTGGCAGGAGTCACATGAAGCAGCAATCAGAAGGGTAAGAAGAGGCTGGCTGGTGGAGGATGGTGGAAACAGCATGTGCAAGGGCCCTGGGGTGGGAAGGCTTGTCTTCAAGGGACATACTCTATTCCCATCACGTGGATGTTGCACAGCACACCGTAGTTTGTGCCACATTTAGTGAATAAATGAAGGCAGTCAAGCTATGGCTAGGCCATGAGGAGCTCTAGGGCCACAGGGAGGAGCCTGGGTTTTGTCTCCAGGGCTCTGGGGAGCCATGGAAGGGTTTAGAGCAAGGGAGTGGAGGTCTCTGGCTGTGTGTGGATGGGAGAGGATGAGACTGAGACAGGAGACCAGGAAGGAGGCTGAGAGGGCCAGGTAGAGGGGAGGGCAGGGGGAGAGAAGATGTGGAAGGAAAAGAGAGTGCTTTGAAAGTGGGGGAGGGGTGCAGAAGGGGGAGAAAAGAGTGAATAAAAATGAAAGCATGAAACAGACAGACACAGCTAATAAAAGCAGGAGACGGAGCCTTGGTGGGGACTGCATTCTGGACAGCGGGGTTGAGAAAACAGGAAGGATGAGAAGTCACCCTTCTGTGGGATGCTGCTTCAGAGCAGGTGACCCCGAAGCGGCTGAGTTTTAAGGGCAACAGGAAGGTTCTGACAGTTTTCTCCAACTCCTCTGGCTACGGTATGGGCCAAGACCGGTGGGGGCGGGGTGGGGGGGAGGCAAGGAGGAGCCGGCCTGGGGCACAGCGCGGGAGATGGCAATACTAATAAAGAATCCACGAATTCATTATAAAGTCATGATGATAACAGGAAGCTCAACACATGCCAGGCCCTCAGCTAACTGCTTCTCGAAGATTATCTCTTATTTCGGGGCAGCAGGACTGCGGCTAGGACTAGTCTTTGAGGTGCGAGACGTGAGGTGCAGAGAGGTCAGATGCGAGACGTGAGGGGCAGCCGGGTCCCCAGGTGGAGAGTGGTGGGGCCGGATGGACCCACGTGCTGATGACAAGCAAACCGGCAAGCAACTGGGAGAGGAGTGGAGGAGTCTGGGGGAGCTGAGGGCCGGAAGGCCCACCTTGTAGTATCTGTTGGTCGTGTTGTTCTGGAAGAGCGTGATGCACTTGCAGTCCAGGCGCCAATAGTGCCGCTTCCTCTGTTGGGAGAGGTGTCCCAGAGGGTGAGGTGGTCGGCCCTCCGCGCGGCGGGGGCTCCAGCGCTTCCTAGAGCCAAACCCCGCCCCTAACTCTAGCCCCGCCCCCACCTGGCCCCACCCTCCCAACTCTGGGAACCCACGCCTCTACTCTAGCTCCGCCTCCAACAAGGCCCCGCCCATTTCTAACTCCAGCCCCACCCCCACCTCGACCCCTTCTCAAACTGATCCCGCCTCTCCCGCCTTCGCTTCAGCTCCACCCCACCTTGCCCCGCCCCATCCCCCTCTAACTTTAGGTCCTCCTCTAGCCTGGCTCCTCTGCCGCTAATCCTGCCCTACCCCTGTCTCCTGCCTGCCCACACCTGACCCCCACGATAAGGCCTCCCCTTCCCTCCCTTCCAATTTCACCCTACCTGGCACCACCCTGTACCACACACCTGCTTAATTACCTCTATTTATGCTTCTAGCCTGGCCCAGCACCCCCCATCCCATCCCCTCCCCTATAACCTTAACCCTTCTCGCCCCGCCCCTAACTCCAGCTTCTCGGTTCCTGATCACAAGCCTCCCAGACCTTGTCCTTAGCCCCGCCTCTTCCCTGACTCCCAGGGCCCCTCCTCCCTCCCTTAGAACTCATCCCTCTAATCTAGTCCTGCCTCTATCTTGGCCTCGTCCACCACACCTACCCATCTGGCCCCGCCCCCTCAAGCGAATCTTGCCCCTCCCCTAACTCTAGCTCCACCCCGCCCCACCCACTCACCAGCGTGTCCTTGTTGCTATAATGAACCACCCAACCCTCGCGCAGGGTGGTGCTCGATTTCCGTGTCGTGTGTCGCACCGACTGCACCACCCGCATCAGGGGGATGTACCCCAAGGAGCTGAAGGGGAGGGGGAGAGGCAAGACGTTACAAGTGGAAAATACCCATAAGCACTTGGGACAGCGGGGCACCTCTCTGGGTGGGCAGGAGTTGGGATTTGGGGGCCACACTTATAGGGTTTCCAGATTTCCCGTAATGAGGAAAGGGACTCTGGAGAGGGCCGCGATCAAAGGCTGGATTTCAAGTCAAGCCGCCTGGCATTTCACATAACCTCTATGTACCTCAGTTTCTCCACCCAAAGGGGTTGTTGTGAGAAGCGAAAACCTTTGTAAAGTTTAGCACAATGCTCGGCACACAGTGGCCTCCAATAAGTGCTCCTCGGTATCGAGCCCAGTGATTGTGGAGTCAGCTATGTAACACTGGGCAAGTGACTCAACCTCTCTGTGCCTCATTACAGAGGGAAAACAAAGGCTGAGCGAGATTAAGAGACCTGCTCAACTCCTGAACCAACAACCCCTTGATCCCAGGACGGAATCAGGATTCGGGTGGCGTCGCCACTTCCCTTCGCCTACGACTTGGTTTTCTCATCTGTGAAACAGGCTGCCTCTCCCAACACCCCCACCCCGCCCAAGTCCATCAAGATCCAAATCTGACACCCTGTTATTCTTTGCTCAACACTCCCAGGAAAGACCCGGCAGAAAGAGAATCTGAACTTCCAGGGAGCCTGGGTCAGGTGGCACCAGTAAGAAACTCTCTTCGATGGTTGTGACCTGCATACCCATACCCACTCTGGCCTGGTCTCCCATCCCCTCCTTTTCCGTCCCTGCTGCAGCCACACCAAGCTCCATGCTGTTCCTGGAACATGTTTGGAGCTACCCCAGGGCGTTTGCACTTGCTGTTCCCTTTGCTTGGTAGGCTCTTCCAGCATCTATCTTCCACATGGCTCCCCTCCTCCCCTCTCTCAGGTCTCTTCAAATGTCACCTCCTCCAAGAAGCCTCCTTTAATAAGCCAAACTAAAACAGCATGTCTTCATTCCCTGTCCCCTCTCATTGCTTTATTTTTATTTACTTTTGATAGCAGTTATCACTACCTGATTGTTTATTACTGGTCTCCCCAACTTAGAGCATCTGCTCTATGAGGTTGGAGAGTTTTACAGGCTTGGTTCACTGCTGTAACGTTTGGAGTCTAGAACCCAGCAGGTGCTCATTAAATGTTTACCGATGCATCGTAGAAGTGGCTGACCCTCCTCTCCATGTTTATACCGCCCTATCCCCGTGGACGCCATGGCTCCTCTCTCTTACTAATAATTGGCCAAAGCCACTGAGGCTCAGTCTTCTAACCTAGAAATGGGGACGGTGATCCTTGTGGTCCTTATGGGAAGGATTTAGTTCAAGAACAAATGCTTCCGTGGCTGATAGTTTCAATACACAAATTACTCCTATTTAGACATGCATTACTGTATTTATGCAATGTATTAATAATAGAGTATTAATATTGTTCTAAAACATACACCCAAAAATGAAAACATTTAAAAGATGAGATCAGGGGCGCCTGGGTGGCTCAGTCGGTTAAGCGTCCGACTTCGGCTCAGGTCATGATCTCACGGTTTGTGGGTTCAAGCCCCGCATCGGGCTCTGTGCTGACAACTCAGACCCTGGAGCCTGCTTCCGATTCTGTGTCTCCCTCTCTCTCTGCCCCTCCCCCACTTGCGCTTTTTTTTTCTCTTACAATCTCTCTGATAAGTAAAAATAAAATCTATTATAAAGCAGCTTACTATCATGTTTTAGAATTTCTAGGCCAGAAGAAGGCCACTGCCTGTCAGGTCCTTCGGGACGGTTCCTCATTTTACAGACGGGCAGACTGAGGCACCAAAAGGGGAAAGGAGTTGCATAGGCCATACAAGTCAATCTGAGGCCAAAATGGTTAAAAGAAAATGGGTAGTTTTCCCTACGAGGAGAGCTACCTTTTTTTTTCTTAGCATTTCTTTATTTATTTTGATAGAGAGCGAGTGAGCGAGTGAGCGAGCACGCGAGAGGGGGAAGGAACAGAGAGAGCGAGAACCCCAGGCCAGCTCCCACACTGTGAGCACAGAGCCCAACGTGGGGCTTTGGGGCTTGAACTCGTGAAGAGCGAGGTGATGAATGGAGCCGAAAACAAGACTTGGACCCTTAATCGACTGAGCCCCGCCAGGCACCCCAAGAAAAGCTGACATTTTTAACCCTTACTGTGTGCCAGGCACTGGGAGGTATGTCATTTGTATCCATTCATCTTCCCCTTACAACCACCCTCAAAGGTCCGTTCTACTTTATCCCCCATCTCACTGATGGGGAAACTGAGGCCTTACAGAAGTTAATCTCCTGCCTCAGGCCATACAGCAGTCTGGTTCCAGACTCCCCTGGTCTCATTCTTTGCCCTGTCCCTTGGCAGCACAGCCTGGTTCTGGAAGGACCCGCCCGCAGCTGATCCCAAGGGCATCGTCAGGGACGGGAGCTAAGCGGCAAAGAGGCAGGGAGGGACCATGGTTTGACTCTCTACCTTTGGAACAACCCCATTAGCAGTTCCAAAATGGAAACGCAGTATCAATTACAATATGCTTCTATGAGAACTTTTAAGGCACATTTTTCAAGAAAAAGGTAAAATTGAAAAATCAAGGTGCGGGTGCCTGGCAGATTTGCAGGGTGATGCCAACCGATTCTAGAGAGAGGAAGGGCCTTCCCCGAGGGTGCCCTGGGTACCTCTGGGCCTTGCCTTCCTCGCCTTCCTCCTCCTCGCCGGCGTGGAGGGCATTTTCCGAGTGGGAGCCCGGGATGACCCCCGAGTCATCGGGCTCATCCATGAGGGAGCTCTTGTCAGCCTCGCTGTAATCGGTGGCCTCCTCCATTGGCACATCTAGGGTACAGGGGCATCAGAAGGGCCCCCCGCCCAGCCCTGCCCCCACCCTTCCCGCTCAGCCCACAGCCTCTCACCTCCGTTGATGAGTGCCTCCCCCAAACAGTCATTAGGGACGCGGGTGGCGCAGCGTTTGTGACAGTTGAACTTGCAGTCTGGTGTGAGGCCAGGGAACAAGAGGATGGTGAGGGGAGGGGACAGAGAGGTCACCTGTAAGGGCTGAATCTTGATGCCTAACCCCCGGGCCCAAAAGATGCACCACTCGCTGTTTGGGGCAGGAAACCCAGCCGACCCTTCTCTGGCTGTCCCTCTTTGAGCTTCTGGAATTCTACAATGTAATAGGGTCTAACATTCCAAGAATCTGGGCGGGTTTCTCAACCTCTGGCACTAAGAATATTTTGGGCTGGAGAATTCCTTGCCGGGGCTGTTCTGGGTCTTCCCTGTGGTTAGCAGCATCCCTAACATCCCGGGTGACAAGATCTCCAGACATCCCTTGGGGGCAAAATCCCATCTGGTCAAGAACCATTGTTCTAGGGGCGCCTGGATGACTCAATCGTTTGAGCCTCTGACTTCCGCTCAGGTCAGATCTCACATTTGTGGGTTCGAGCCCCGCATCGGGCTCTGTGCTGGCAGCTGGCTCAGAGCCTGGAGCCTGCTTCCGACTCTTCTCTCTCTGCCCTTCCCCCTCTCATGCTGTCTCTCTCTGTATCAAAACTAAACAAAAAACATTTAAAAAAATTGCTCTAGAGTTGGATGGTTCCAAGGTACTAGAATACTACGGAATGCTACACATTAAAAATGCTAGATTCTATAAAAACCTATTTTGCTAAGGTCCTATGGTTCTAGATTCCTTCTTTTCTTCCTTCTTTCCTTCCTATTATCATTCCTACTTTCCTCCCTCCCTCCCTTCTTTCCTTCCCTCCTTCCTTCCATTCTAGATTTCTAAGACTCCAGATTTTGACATGCCAGTTTCTAGAACTCGACACACCTACATTTCTACAGACCTATGATTCTAGACTACTGAGACTCCTTGATGTCCAAGGTTTTAGGAGTTTCTATATATAAATTCTAGCATTCAGTGCCTCTACACTCCTGGACTGTGAACACTCTAGAATCTGATGATTCCAAGGTTCTAGGATTCCCTACACTGGAGATTCTAAACCTTAATATTCCTTTGTTCTTTAGCTGTGAACAGCTAAGATTCTATATATTTATTTGTTCCAATGAATTCTAGAATTGAACAGCTCTGAGTTTTTACAGATCTAGATTTTCAATTTTCTATATTTGATAATGCAAGGTTCTGTGTTCTAGATTTCTAGGACTCTAGGATCCCATGGTTCACATGTGATGCTTCTAGGTTTCCATTATTCTCAAACCCAATGGTTGTAAAGTTCCAATATTCTGAGAATCTAGAATTTGGCACTTCCAGGGCTCCATGGTTCTAGAATTCTCAAGTTCTACAATTTTAGAACTCCAAGCTCGGGCGCCTGGGGGACTCCATTGGTTAAGCGGCCAACTTCAGTTCAGATCATGATCTCACGGTTTGTGGATTTGAGCCCCATATTGGGCTCTGTGTTAACAGCTCAGAGCCTGGAGCCTGCTTCAGATTCTGTGTGTGTGTGTGTGTGTGTGTGTGTGTGTGTGTGCACGCGCCCCTCCCCCACTCGTGCTCACTCTCTCTCTCTCTCCCTCAAAAATAAACATTTAAAAAAAAAAAAAAAGAATTCCATGCTAAGTGGCTTTATAAAGCTAAATTTTCTGAGGTTCTAGGACTGCAGAATTCCAAAGGTTCTAGATCCCCAGGATTCAGGGCATGCCTCTCCTGAAGCCCTGTGCTCCTAAGGATCAGAAATACTGGGATTCTTTTTTTTTTTTTAAGATTAAAAACAATTTTTAAAAAAATGTTTATTTTTGAGAAACAGAGTGCCAGCTGGAGAGGGGCAGAGAGAAATGGAGACACGGACCCCAAAGCAGGCTTCAGGCTCTGAGCTGTCAGCACAGAGCCTAAGGTGGGCCTCGAGCTCACAACCCCAAGATCGAGTCAGGAGCCCCACCAGCTGAGCCAGCCAGGCACCCCTAGAACACTGGCATTCCTATGGCTTGCCAGGAGCCCAGGGGAGCGAAGCCCGGAGCTGCTGAGCAAGTGTGTGTATGTTTCGGGTGTGTGGGGGGCTGGTGTCACCCCCTCTGTCTCCCCACGAGGACCCTGCTGACCTTTGCACTGCAGACCCTGGCGAAAGAGGCCTTTGAGGAGCTTCTTGCAAGCCTGGCAGACGGTGGGCCGGGTGTAGCTGTGGATGAGGAATGTGTGCGGCACCTTGACCTTGGAGAGCAGCATCTTGTCCAGCTCGATCGGGCGCCCGGTGTAGGAGGAGGCAGAAGAGGAGGAGGAGGAGGACGGGGGGCGGCGAGGCAGGAGCTCGGTCGTACTGCGGCTCTATCGGTCAGCAGGACGGAAGGGACGCATTAGTGCCTGGCTCCGTGGTCCTGTCACCCGCCCCGGCCACCGCCACCACCACCACCACCACCACCACCGCCACCACCGGCCTGCCCCACTCCCCAGCCCCTCACCAGCTCATCGGCCATGCAGGGCAGGGACTCAGAGGTGCTGAGGCGCACGGAATGGCCACTGGCCAGAGACGTGGACGACAGGCGGCGCTTGCGGGCCCCACTGCAGTTGTTGGGGATGCTGAAGGCGCAGCGCTTGTGGTAGTTCAGTCCGCAGCCTGAGGGGGGCGCCAGACGATCAGAGACACACGCACCAGGCCTGGGCTCTAGCGCTCTGCCCCACCCCCCTTTTCCTTTCCGTAGATCGGGAGTACAGTAGATCTCTCAGGGGGCCCCTAGCAGTGCCATTCAAGCCAATGGAAACTTACAAGAACTCAATTCAAGTAGAACTGCTACAAGCCTAGCAGGTGCTGGACCAGTCCACCAGGCACAGAGCCATGAGCAGGTGGAGGGCTCGCTGAGGGCCCAGGGAATGCAGACGGGGTAGTGGAAGAAGGGAGCCACAACCAAGTGACCAGGGGCACACAGGAAGGGTGCACTTGCAATGATTATTTTCTTCCTCATTCTGATATACGCGTACACCAATATTTTTGTTTTCTTCCTTCTATCCCCTCATCACTTTCTTAGTATGGAACATTTTACGGATGTGCGTGTCATCCCTTTGCAGGGCGCACATCATCTGAGATATGGAGTCAAAGAAGTCCATGGGAAGAATGCCCATTACAGCTGACAATACCCGGGTTAACGCCGAGACGGAGGTGACACGTGCCGCTGGGGAGCCTGTGGGTCTGACAAGAGTCTACACTTGGTTTCCGCTCAGGTCATGATCTCATGGTTCGTGGGAAGGAGCCCCGTGTCAGGCTCTGTGCTGACAGCTCAGAGCCTGCTTGGGATTCTCTCTCTTTCCCTCTTTCTCTGCTCCTTCCCTGCACATGACTGTGTGTGAGCCCCCATGTGTGTGCTCTCTCAAAAATAAACATTAAAAAAAACCTCCCATGTGCCAAGACGTCAAGAGTTGGATATGGTGGTCTCAAAATAAATAAATAAGCTTTAAAGAAAAAAAAAAGAGTTGGGGACAGTATGTGCACCATGGCAATATCCACAGCGGCTCTGAACGCACGGGGCCAGTTTTCTGCAAGCTTGATTTGGCTAAGATCCAAAGAGTCCTTAAATGCCACAAGTATATTCAGGGCTGCATGGTAACAATTCTGGTCCATTCTGTAGGTCTGCTGGTACACAGGGTGTTCCACATGCTAAATTTCCATTTGAGCTTGACAGCTGCAAAGCTGGATGGAGATCCTTGGATGATGGAGTATTGGAAAATATGCCTCTAATATTGAACAAACAATGGCGGGGCAGACAGTCTTCGCACAATGGAAGGTCTCCCGCTCCTGTGTGTATAATCACAGGTGTGTGGCTTCATCTGCGCTCTCCCTCAGAAGCATCAAAGACGGAAAGAGTGGACCTGAGAACTTGGCACTGGGGCGTGGCCTTGAGACATCTGGGTAAAGGAACTCTGTGTGTTATTTTTTTTTAAGTATGATAAAATTAAGGACATGTGCATGGGTGCTTGTTGTGGACTGAACATGCATCCACCCCTCCAAATTCAGGATGACGTCCTAACCTGCAATGTGACTGTATTTGGAGATGGGCCTTTAAGGGGATCACTAGCATTAAATGAGGCCATACCAGGGGGGCCCGTGATCCGAAGCAACTGGACTCTTGTATAAAAGGAAGACATTTCACAAGTTGTTCTGTCTCCGCACGCCCTGGGAGCACGTGGCGAGATCGCAGCCGCCTGCACGCCAGGAACCAACCCGGGGCCAAAGCTTATCTGAAACTTTCCAGCCTCCGGCATTGAGTTATAAATATGTGTTGTTTAAGCCAGTCAGCCTGTGCGGTATTTGATTATCACAACCCTGGCCCACTGTGGTGCCAAGTCAGTAAGGAGTGGACGCTGATGGTCAGGTTTATGTGTGCAATTGGCTAGTTAGCATCCCCGGCAATTCAGACACTAACGTAGGGACTGCTATAAAGGTATTTGTAGATGTGCTTCAAGTCCGCAGTCATGACCTGAAGTGACGGAGGGTGTCCTAGTTAAGCTGGGTGGGCCTGTTTCCATCAGTTGAAAGGTTTGAAAAGGAGGAGTGAGATTTCTCAGATGAAGATATTCTGCCAGTGAAAAGCAGTTTCAGCTTCCGCTTGGGAGCCCAGCCTGCCCTTCCTGACCGACTGCCCTATGGATTTCAGAGGTGCTTAGTCAGCCCCCTTAAAAGGGGCTTACAATTCCCTTACAGGAATTCCTTCCAAATACCCCTTAATATGTACCTCCTACTGGCTCTTTCTCTGGTTGATCCGTTACAGGCTCCGCCCTCTTCCCTATACGTTCCTCGGCTCCTTCCCCAAGCCCCTCCCTCTTTACCTCTCCCTCGGAGCTTCGCCTCTCAGGCTCCTCCTCCGGAGCGGAGCCCCACCCTAGACCCTGCCCCTCACCCGAGCCCCGCCTCCCACCCCACCTCCCCCTCCTCCCCCATGCGGTGCCTCCGGGCCGTGGCCTCTCCCTCTGAGCCCCGCCTCCTACGCCTGAACTCCGCCCCAGCCCCACCCTCCTGC
>NC_043715.1:49493052-49504503 GCF_006229205.1 Suricata suricatta
GAAGGCCGGCGCCCGGTAGGAGTGAACGGTGAGGGCGTGGGGGCGGATCTGGAAGTCCTCGAAGGTGGCCGAAGCTGCAGGCAGCAGGGAGAGGCGGAGGGTTGAGCCGGGGCAGCGAGGCTGTTGGTTCCTGGGTTTCCTTCTCACAGTCCTCCCCGCTGCAAGGTTTGATGTTGCCTGCCTTCATTCATTTACTCACATACCACACTCTCCCTGGGTTCAAATCCCAGTTTCACCACTCGGCAAAACACCGATGCCGATGCCGGCGACTGGGGAGTCGTTTTGTGGATACAGAGATACAGTTTTGGAGACGGCTGCAGGGCAGCGCGAATGGAATTAACACTACCGAACAGGAGACGCGAAAAACGGTTAAGACGGTAACTTTTATGCTATGAATATTTCACGGTTAAACATTTTAAAATAAAATTTAAAAATACAGATGCCTGGGTCTCAATCCTGAGTCTCTGATCTACCTGGTCTAGGATAGAGATCGAGCATCAAGAGATAAAACAAATACCTATGTATCTCAACGTTCTCATTTTAAAAATGGAACTCCAGCACGGGCACCCAGGTGGCTCAGTCGTTTAAGCTTCGGACTCTTGATTTCTTGATTTTCAGTCAAATCATGATATCACAGTTCGTGGGTTCGAGCCCTGCACTGGGATGGGGCTGTGCTGAGAGCGTGGAGCCTGCTTGGGATTCTGTCTCCCACTCTTTCTGTCCCTTCCCCGCTTGCTCTTTCTCTCTCTCTCAAAATAAATTTAAAAAAATAAATAAGCCTTATAATGTGCTAGGGACACCACATAGAACAAAACGAACTCACTGCCTGGCCTCTAGTAAACGGGGGGCAGACCCTCAAAGTCAAGAAAATATAAGTATTCCTATTTAACAATCACCCAGTCTAGCAGTTACCTTGTGCCAGGGACTCCTCCAAGTATTTAAAAATACTAACAAATTCAGGGAGACCTGGGTGGCTCAGTCGGTTGAGCGTCTGACTCTTGACTTTGGCTCAGGTCATGATCTCACAGTTAGGGAGTTTTTTTGTTTTTGTTTTTGTTTTTTAATTTTAGACAGAGAGAGAGAGACAGTGTAAACAGGGGAGGGTCAGAGAGAGGGGGAGATACAGAATCTGAAGCAGGCTCCAGGCTCTGAGCTGTCAGCACAGAGCCTAATGAGGGGCTTGAACCCATGAACTGTGAGATCATGACCTGAGCTGAAGCCAGACGCTCAACCAACTGAGCCAGCCACCCAGGCACCCCAGTTAGGGAGTTTTTGAGTCCTGTGTCAGGCTCTGTGCTGACAGAGTGGAGCCTGCTTGGGATTCTCTCTCCCTCCCTCTCTCTAACAAAATAAATAAATAAACTTAAAACCGTGAGATCATGACCGGAGCTGAAATCGGACGCTTAACTGACTAAGCCACCCAGGTGCCCCTATTCTCAAAATAATTTTAATGTTTTATTTATTTTAGAGACAGAAAGAGACAGAGCATTAGTGGGCAGGGGCAGAGAGAGAGGGAGACACAGAATCCGAAGCAGGTTCCAGGCTCCGAGCTGTCAGCACAGAGCCCGACGCGGGGCTCAAACCGACGAACGTGAGATCATGACCTGGGCCGAAGTTGGACACTTAACTGACTGAGCCACCCAGGCGCCCCTCAGATACTTTTTAAAAAGACTGTCAAGCAATTGTTTCCTATCTTAAAAACGGGATGGGTATTTATTGAGGACCAACATAAGTCTGGGACTCTGAAAGACTCCGTTCAGCCAAAACAGACACTTGCATGTTCTCATTTCATGTTCTTAGTCTGCTCAACACTACTTTGCATTTTTCCCTAGGATAAAATTATATCCTATTTGTTTGCTATATATATATATATAGCAAATTGTGTATATATGTTTATGCAATATCTATATTCCAGAAAGAAGTTACAGCTACAAAATATGTGTGTGTGTATACACACACACACACACACACACACACACACACACACAAAACAGGGTAGAAGTCAGTAAGTGCTTAGGAGAAAAATTAAGCAGAGAAGAGAGAAAGGGAAGGTGATTAAGGAAGGCTTCTTTCAGAAGGTGTCATTAGGGCGAAAGCCTGAGGGAGACAAGGGTAGGAAGTGTGCAGGTGTCCAGGAAAGAGCACGCCCAGTGTCATAAGAGTACTTTTTATAGATTGAACCATCCAGGTGCCCGTTTATCAATTTGTTTTTAAGGGCCAAAAGAATTAATATATGGAAAGCATTGAAAACAGTGTTCTTTTATTATTACTATTTTTTTTTATTTTTAAAAATGTTTTTATTTATTATTGAGACAGAGAGAAACAGAGCATGAGTGGGGAAGGGGCAGAGAGAGAGGGAGACACAGAATGTGAAGCAGGCTCCAGGCTCTGAGCTGTCAGCACAGAGCCCGATACGGGGCTCGAACCCACGAACCGTGAGATCATGACCCAAGCCGAAGTCAGCCACTTAACCAGCTGAGCCGTCCAGGCACCCCTTATTACTATTATTTTAAGGTTTTGCTTTTAAGTAATCTCTGCACCCAATGTGGGGCTCAAACCCACAACCCTGAGATCAAGACCTGGGCTGAGATCAGTCAGACGCTTAACTGACAGCCACCCAGGCGTCCCTTAAATTTTTTTAATCAAAAATTGTTTTTCAAATGGTGCTCTTTAAACAGAGCACTTAGAAAGTGTTCAGTAACCGTTAGTTTTTATTTTAGAATGATTTTTTATTGAAAAAAATTTTAATGTTTTATTTATTTTTGAGAGAGAGAGAGAGAGAGCATGAGCAGGGGCGGGTCAGAGAGAGAGGGAGACACAGGATCCGAAGACTGGCCCCTACAATGATTTTTTTTAAGTTTATTACTTTATTTTGAGAGAGAGAGAGGCAGAGCAAGCGAGTGCAGGGAAGGGGCAGGAAGAGAGGAATAGAGAGAGAGAGAGAGAGAGAGAGTCCCAAGCAGGTTCTGCACCTTCAGCTTGGAGCCTGATGCGAGGCTTGAACTCACAAACTGTGAGACCATGACCTGAGCCGAAGTTGAATGTTTACCCGACTGAGCCACCCAGGTGCCTTGTTAGCTTTTAAAGTTTCACTTTTAAACTAACTCTCAGTCTCTTTTCTCTCTGCTTCCCTCCGAAATTCACCCTACTGTTGAGCTATTTTCCTGGTTATTGTGTGACAAAAGGGGTCACTCTTCTGGGTGCCAAGTACTGTTTACACACATGGGGCAACGCTCATGAACAAGTCAGATTTGCACCCCACTCTCAGGGAGCTGTCATTCTTTTAGCCAGACAGACAAGAAACATGCACACACAAATAAACAAGGGCATTTCAGACACGGGAGGAAATGGCATTTAAGCTCAGATTCAAATAACAAGAAGGGGCTAGCTGTGAGGAGAGGGGGCGGGGCGGGAGGCAGGGGTACGGCATGCAGATCCAGAGACGGGAGGCAGCCTGGTTTGTTCAAGGGACAGAGAACAGGCAAGCTCGGCCAGATCAAAGAAAAGTGAGGACAGTGTAACAGATGAATTGAGGAAATGGCAGGGATGGATCATGGACACCCTTAAGACCATTTGGGAGGAGTATGCATTTTATTCCAAGGGTAATGGGGAGCCATGGGAGGATTCTGAGCAGCAAAGTGTCATGAGCTACTCCAACAGCAGAAGGTGACAGCCTCTTGGACCAGAGGAGGTAATAAGAAATAGATTCCCAATGGGGCGCCTGGGTGGCTCAGTTGGTTAAGTGTCCAACTTCAGCTCAGGTTACGATCTCAAGGTTCGTGGGTTCGAGCCCCGCGTCGGGCTCTGTGCTGACAGCTCAGAGCCTGGAGCCTGCTTCCAATTCGGTGTCTCCCTCTCTCTCTGCCCCTCCCTGACTCACACACACACACTCTCTCTCTCTCTCAATAATAAATAAACATTAAAAAATAAATTAAAAAAAAGATTCAAGATGTATATTACAAGTAAGACCAATCCGTTTGATGATAGGTCAGTGTAGGGTGAGAGGAAAGGAGGGGGTCAAGGGCGCCCCAAGGTTTGGGGTCATGAACACCTGGGTGAATGGTGATGTCCTTCACTGAGGTGGAGAAGACTGCTGGAAGAAAGGAAGAAGAAATCAAGATTTCTGTCTTAGGCAGGCCCTAGCCTAGAGACACCAAGTGAAAGTGCCAGGGAGGCTGCTCCAGGACCATGACCTGGATTTAGGGAAGGGAGACCAGGAGGAATAAAAACCCGAGTTGCCAGCCTATATTGAGGGTATTTGAAACCTGAATAAAGTCACAGGCGGGGGTAGTGTCCAAACTTCTGCTAATTGTCATCCATCCACTCAACCCATTTTACTAAGCCTTGTGCCATGCAAGCCTTGGGGGTGGATACCTCCCATCCCCCACCCTCCTTAAAGAAATGGGGGGGCCCATCCACTCCTGTGAGGTGCCCAGAGCTAGCTCATCTCTAAAATGCAAATGGCCAGGGGCAACTGGGTGGCTCAGTCCGTTGAGCTTCCAACATCAGCTGAGGTCATGATCTCGCAGTCCTTGAGTTCAAGTTCCCGCATCAGGTTCTGTGCTGACAGCTCGGAGCCTGCTTTGGATTCTGTGTCTCCCTCACTCTGCGCCCCCCCCCCCTTCATGCTCTGTCTGTCTCTGTCTCTCTCAAAAATAAATAAACATTAAAAAAATTTTTTTAACGGGAATGGCCAGTGGGTGGCTCTATTCTGGCTGAAAATACAGGCAGGCTTCATCTAACCTCACAGAGTCTGACTCCATTTAGGATTCCGTGAGAGGAGGCACGGGCATCGGAACACTGTCCACTTGGTATCAAACTATAACACACGCCTAGAAAAGGATACATCTGGTGCGCGGCTCAGTGAACTGTCAAACTGTACACACCTCGCCCGCCACCCACATCTTGATATAAAAATGCAAGTTCAAATCAGTCCCCAGAAATCTCCCTCCCGCCCCACACTGTCGTCTCCGAAGGCACCCACGTTCCTCCCTCCTAACACCCTATGGTGATTGTATCCGTCTCTGTGCTTCCTAAATGGAATTGTAGGCATGTAGTCTGATGTCTAGCAGCTTTCGGCTTTCGGCATTAGGTCTGCGAGATTCACTCACGTTGGCGGGTGCACACACGCAATGGATTTTCCCATTCCAAGGCCCCATTTGTGAAAGCTCCAAAGGGGATTCCAATTTGCTTAGAACCACCGCCCCGCCTTTAAGAAGCCGGTTTCTGGGCCCACCACTCCTCTCCCTCCTCCAGATGTCCCGCCCACCTCCGTCCGTTCCCCACCCCTACACACACACACACCCCTCGTCCCCCACCGCTCACCCGACAGCACCACCTCCACCAGGTCGCCCTCCTGGATGTCTCCGACCGAGCGCACCAGCTGCAGGAGGTTGGTCGACGTGGGGTCATGTTTGAAGAGAAGGATCTTGTCATAAAGGCCGTAGAAGCCGCACTCGGGGAACTGAGGGGCGGGACAGGGAGGCGGTGACCAAAAGGCTCCGGGCGGGCGGGCTGGAACCCTCCCAGGGCAGGCTCGGCTGTTTCCCCCGGAAACAGAGACCCCGCAGCCCTTGCTTCCTGCCTCCCTGGGGCAGGGTGCCAGGGCCCCAGGTGTGCTGGGACACAGCGCCGCCGCCGCCAAAAGAGTTTGGTGGCCGGACTAGGAAACTAGGGTGGGAGGGGGAGTGGCTCTGGGAGCGTGGGCATCTAGAATTTTCGGGGGGGGGGCGCGGTGAGGGGCTAAGTGAACACCCCCTCCTATGCTCCCCCCCCTCAGCTTCCTTCCTGGATCTATTGTCCCAGTTACCTGGCTCCTGGCCCAGCACTAGGGTGGGGCCAGCTGGGAGATGGGGGCTTAGGACATCTGGGGGGTGGGGGGGGGGGGAGGCGGGAAGGTTAGGGCTCAAGGGAGCTGGAGGGAAGGAGGGTGCCCCCCCACCGAACGCCCCAGGTGTCCCGGTCCCTAGCTTGGGCTGGGGTGGGGGGGCAGGAAATGAAACCTGGTAGAACAGAAAGTGAAACTGCCCAGGTGGGGCACTGGAAAGAAGGGAAGGGGCCCGCCACACCTGGACAGGGAAGACCCGACAGAACCCGGGAGAGGCCTGAGGGAGGAGGCAGAAGGTGTGAGCGCTGGGCAAATTACCCCCTGGGGCCAGTCTGCCCTCGAACCTACCCCACCCCCACCCCGTTTTCTCAAAGAGCCGTTGGGCTGAGTTGGGTGTGAAAACTGCTGGGCCTGTGGGTTTGGGGATTTGGGCGGAGGGCAAAAGCAGCCCCCTGAGTTCCTGTCGGCTGCGAGAGGGTCCACGGGAGACAGGGGCTGCCTGAGCCCTGCCTGCTTGGTCCGGGGCCGGGAGCGGGAGCGGCGGGGGGGGGGGGGGGGGGGGGGGGGGGGGGGGGGGGGGGTCGGTGCAGGGAAGAGGGCCTTTCTCTAGGTGACAGTTTCCGCGTCTGTAAAATGGGGGACTTGGCTCAGTTCCTGTGGTTTTCTGACGCCCAAAGAATTCATTATCAGGGGTCTGAGAAGATTCTGGAATATGGACATTTTGGGATTTCAACATGTTCACATGATACTATTATGTCTATCTATCTTAGGGTAGAGCATATTATAGGTTTCAGGATTTCACTACTCCAGATTAGCACAGTCTGGTATGTTCATGGTCTAGAAATCTAATACACTGAGGATTCTAATATTTGAATACCTTACCATTAGGATTTCAACAACCCAGCATTCCAAAATTCTAACATTTTCACATTCTAGGATTCCAGCAGCCCAGGAATCTAACATTCTAACATTTTTACAGTCTTGAACTCCAACAACAAAGAAGCCCACTGTCCTAACTTGGGACGTTCTAGAATTCACGCACTGAGTTCCACCTGATTCCCTCTCTGCGCGCCCCCCCCCCGCCCCCCGCCACCAGATCTCCAGCTTCCCACCGTGGTGGGGTTGGGGAAGGCTTGTTTTAATAGGCCAGCATCAGACCTGAGGGGTGGGGACACTATGATTAGGAGAGGGGACAGAGTCCTCAGAGCCTCTTGGGGTTCCAAAGAGGTGCCCGCGCCTCCCCACACATCTCAGGCCGGGGGAGGGCAGAGATTGGGCTCGGAGACCTCACCTGCCCCTGGCAGCTAATGTGCAAACACCCACACCGACACATGTCACCATGTCACCCGATCGCCACAGCCAGTGCAGCTCCAATTTCTACTGTTTCCACCAAATGGGAGGTCCGGGATGGGCTTGAATGGGGAGGTCCCCCATCTGCTGATCCCACCGGTCCCTTCCTCCCCACTTCTACACCTAGCTGGCCTCCCCCTTCCTCCCTGCTGGCTGCAGAAAACAACAACATACAGGGACACGCAACATGGGGAGGCCTCTGGAGCACCCCGCCCCTGCCGGGGCCTCCCTCAAAGGGAGAGTGGGGTGAGGAGGCAACGGGGGGCTAAATGCCCCATCTCCATCTCCCAGCCGTCCAAGGTTGACTCCTTCTTCTCTCTCCCCTAGGCCAGGCTCCAGGCCACCTCGGCCAGCGCCCCACTCTCTCCAGCCCTCTCCCCAAGCTGGATGGGAGAAACCCTGAAACCCTGCACCCTCACCTTCTGGTCCACGATGGAGCAAGCCAGCTGTTTCACATGGGCCAGCTCGGAGGCAGTGGGCAGCAGCACAAACTCGCGGGTCAGCCCGATCTGGATGTGGAAGGACACCCCGGAGCTCGGAGCTGGGATCTGGGCCAGCTGCGGTGGCGGCGACTGCAACTCCAAGCCGCCAGGGGTCGGAGGAGACCCAGGCCCGGGAGAGCCTGGGAGCCCGACGAGATGGGAGGGGGAGGCGGCCATAGGGGGGAGGCCCGGGACCGGCCGCCCGGTGCCCACCCGGGATCCGGCTCAAGGAGCCCGGGGAACCCGGGTCACTGGATCCGAGGGAGCTCGTAAGCTGGTGGTGGGAGTGCGGAGATCCCGGGGCTATGAGAAAAGAAATCTAGCAAGTTGCGGGCACGCGAGGATGGCGGGACCCTGGGAAATTAGAGAAATGTAAGCTAGTGGGTCACACGCCCGGAATCATAAAGGAGAAATCTAATGGTTTGAGGGACCCAGAGATGGAAAGATTCTAAGAAATCAAGAAAAATCTAGTAGGTCGGGATCTCAGGGATCAGGAGAGCCCAGGATCCAGAGACCCCTTGGGGAGAGAAAGGCTTGAGAGCTGTCGCGGGGAGGGGGGCGGGGGGAATCCCAGAATTCAAAGGCTCTAAGAAAAGGATTCAATTAAGAAGGTGGCCCGAGAGGATTCACCAGACCCAAAGGTGGAGGACAGGAGTCTCGGAGTCGGGGATAGACGGGCCCACGGATGGGCAAAGGGATCCTGAGGGCCGGGGTACTAAGGAGGGTATCTCACGGGTCTCAGAAGTTGGAGAAAAGTTCGGTCGGGGGCCGCGGAGAAGGGGGCGTTCCCGGCGGCGGTGGAGGGGGGGAAGGGAGGGTCGCCCGGCGCCGGGCGCCGGTGGCTGTTTCTCCCCCTCCAAAGTTTAACTCTGCGGCTGCGGCCCAGGAGGAAGTGTCCGGAGCGATGGCACAGTCAGCCAATCCGCGCGGACCTCGGTGACGTCAGAGATGGGCGGAGCCTCCAAGGGTTCGGGGGCGGAAGGAGAGGGAGGGCCGGGCACCTCCGAGTGGGGGCGTCACCTGCCCAGCCTGGGTACGGGTGTCTAGGGTGCGAGATGCGGAGCAGGGATCCGGGACTGATTCCTGCCCCCCAATACACCCAAGTCTGGAAAGTTAACTATTTCCAGAGCTGGAGAGGAGGGGCGAGCCACCCTCATCCCCTCCGCAGATCCTGGGGGCCCGGGCTGAGCAGGCGCCTGGCCCTTTAAGGAAGGGGGCCCGTCTAGCCAGACCTGCATCCGGCGCCCACCGCAGGGGAAAGGGTGGGAAACTGGTGTCGGGGCCAGCCCGCTCTGGGATCGCTAGGCTCGGCCTGCCTCTTAGAGCGTCGTTCCCCCCACCCCTACCCCCCATCCCGCCCAGGAGAAGGGGGTACTATAGAGACCCCACCCCAGCCCATTACACTGGCGGCAAGACTGAGGCCTCCAGAGGGGCAGAAGAACCTTGACTCATGTCTGTGTCTGGCAATCTTGGCAAGGTGCACAGAGAAACCTGGAGGGCCAGAACTGGATTATCTGTGCAGGGGAGAGTCAGGCACAGGGCCCGCAGAAAAGGGGTTTGGTTTCTTTTCATCGGCTTACCACTCTGCCCCAGCCCTCGAGTGGAGAGCCACAGATCTAGGGGTGCCTGAAAGGGCCATAACAACCAGGGAGGACACCCCCCCCCGCCCCCACCGGGCAGATGGAGACCAGTTTGTTCTGGGACACTGTCCATATGTCCGTCTCTCTGTGTGACTTTCGGTGAGTGGCTTCTCCTCTCTGAGCCTGTCTCTCCATCTGTTAGATGGGACTGTGACAGGACTGAGAGGGTCTTTGAGGGGATTCGTGACACACAGCTGAGGTCTAGTAGGTGGTGGCTGTCATTGTAATTTGCAGAGACAAAGGGGTGGGCACCTCGGCCACTGAGGTGTTAAAGAGTATGTTCATGTGCTCAGTTATCCCAGGAGGCACTGAATGCCAGCCTACTATGCACCAGGCTTGTCACAAACCAGCTCTGCCAGCCCGTTCAGGAGCTAGACTCGATTTCTCTTCCCCAGCTAATAAGTTGCTGCCATTAGTTTACATTCAGGAAACTGAACCCCCCAGGGGCAGCATGACTTGTCCAAGATCACCCCTGAAGCTGCCACCGCCCCCACCCCCTTCACTGAAGGTTCCTGAAGGTTCGATGCCTGGCTTGGAGCTCCAAAGACATCCCAGCTGAGATGGGCCCCCTGGCCTCCTGCATGGCAGAGCGGCAGGGCTGGCTGGGGATGGGGGCCTCGAGACGGCCCTCCCCCTTCCTGCTCAAGGGCTGCTGGGGGCAGCTGAGGTCGGCACAGTAGTGACTCTGCCACCACATCCGGGGGCTGGCTGGGGCTGGGGAAGGAAGGAAGTCTGAGGCTGGAGTGAAAACCCAAACCACCACCTGGGGAAGCTGCTCAGAGCCCAGAGGGATGAGGGGTGAACAAGGCCACGTGGAGCTCACAGTTAGGCTCCTGTCAGTGTCACCTGATGGCCATCTGCCAACCTGCATCCTTCTTTGAGGGTTCCTGGGCCCCGAGAGGGGCCGGGTCCTATTCTGGGCACCAGGCCGCAGCCCTTGACAATCCAGGGGGTGGGCATTAGCGTTATGCCCATTGTACAGACCATGCTGAGCCCCAGAGATGCACAGAGGGAGTCCCATGGGACCGGGTACAAATTCTGATGACCTGTTGGGAGGCCTTGAGCAGCCCCCCACCTCCGTCTCACTTTCTGTAACTTGGGCTAACGACACCGGCTTTTTGAGGCTGTTGTGAGGACCCAGTGAAATAGCACTGAGGAACTTATCATGGCGTCTGGCTCCGAGGTGCGTAACTGACCACTTGGATCAGGACCACCTCGGTCAAGGGAAGGGGCTCAGCAGGGCGCAGGCCGTCGTGAGGGACCCACCAGCAGGGCGGAGGCATTCAGCAGGGCAGGCCCCAGGCTCTCCCTTCCCACTCCATGTTGCCTGGGGCTCCACAGAAGCCTGGGGGGCCTCCATGGGGAGGGGACGGCAGGGCAGGGGTGGTGGGGAGGTTAGTCCTCAGGATGAGCTCTCTGGCCTCCTACCATCCATCAGGCATGGGGCGGGAAGCCTCAGGCTGTCACATCATGTCCTATTTCTCAGGCCTCTGCCCCCAGGCTGCTGCTGAGGCCCCTAGGGAAGGAGTGTGCTTAGGAACAGAAAGGAGGGGCCCGGGGAGATTCGGTCCTGTGCCCCCATTTCCGGCCCTCCACCCACACCCCGCCCAAACTCTGGGTCCCTCTCTGGCAACCCCCCTCAGCCCTACCACAAAACCCCAACCCATCATCCCCTCCCTGAGCTCCACCCTGCCCAGGCAGAACCCAGCACCCTCTCCCCAAGTCCCCAGTCCCTGTGGCCCCCTCAGCAGTCAGCATCACCACCCATCTTACTCCAAAGGGTTTATTGAGACAAGTTTCACATCCAAGTCCAGGGCAGAGGGGATGGGGCTTATAAACAGGAACCTTGAAGGGGGCCCTAGGGCTCAGGGTGGAACCCAAAAAAGAGTGAAATAAATAGACGAAGAGAGTGGAGGACCGGAGAGGAGACACAGACTATCACACAGTGATAACAACATGGGTGGGGGCGGGGCTCCATGAAAATCCCATTTATTTATACAGATATACAGGGAGTTGTGGGGGACCCGGGGGACCCCCTCCAGCCTCCAGACCCCAGGGAGGGGTGAGAGAAGGCCCTCTCTCCCCATGGGTGACCCCGTAGGGGCTGGGGGGCTGCCCTTGGAGGAGTGCTGGGGGGGGGGGGCGGGCCGCC
>NC_043715.1:49504603-49519265 GCF_006229205.1 Suricata suricatta
GGGGCGCCTGGGGCTCTTCTGGGCATAGCTACTTCCCAGGTCTGGGAAGGAGGAAGGGGGATCGGGGTTCAAAGAGAGAACCTGGCACCTTCTGGCGTCTTGGAAAAGCTGATCCCCAAGGACACCCAGCCCTGGCTGTGCTGCGCCCACAAAGGCAGCTCAGGTGCCAGGACTGGGTGTCAGGGCGCAGAGAGGAGACTCCCCGAGGCCTTCGCGGAGGAGGAGTCCTGAGGGAGGCGGCGCCCCAGGCTGGATGCCTGGGGAAGGGGAGGCTGTGGGGCGCGGACTCCCAGGGAAAGGGCCGCTAGCACCACCAGGTTCCAGGCAGGCGGGAAGAGGCCGGGCCTCTGGGCCTCCAGACCGAGGCTAGGCATATCGCCTGAGGGAGACAGAGGGAGGGGAGACGAGCATGACCCCGAGGGTACAAGGTCAGGCCACCTCAGCCCCCTCCCTCGATGCCCAGGGGCTCCCTGGATGATCGCACAAGGGCGCCCCCGGCTACCACCTTGGGAACATGGCACCCTCCTCAAGTGCCAGGCAAAAGGATATGTTGGAGGTCCCATTAGGGGGGAGGACGCCCTCCCAAACCAAGCCTCCCCCCAGGTCCAGCCTCTCACCTCAGTCCCGCCTGCCCGGCCCCGCTCCCCAGCCGGCATGGTGGCCGGGGTGGGGCCAGGTGGGCATCATACAAAGACCTTGGCCAGGGCGTCGGCACCCGCGCTGGCGATGAGGGCCTTGCTGGGGTGGCACGCGACGGCGTGGATGGCCTCCTCGTGCTTCTTGCGGTGGGCCGTGATCTCCTGCACGCACGTCTTGTTGTCCAGGCTCCACAGGCGCAGAGAGCAGTCGTGGCCTGCGCAGGCGTGGGGGCAGAGCGCTGTCCCCCACGAACCTCGCCCCCGCCCCGAGCAGCCTGGCCTCAACAGTGGGGGGCCCTCCATCCTCTCGTCCCCCCGCTCTGCCGGCCACCTCGACGCCAAGCCCAAAGGAGAACACTTTCAAGCCCAGCCTGCCTTCCATCCAGGGACCGAGCATTCACTGGGCACCTGTGTACCAGGCCCCGGGGGCACAGCGGACGGACTGGGCAAACCTCCCCACCCAGTACTGTCAGCGTTCTGACGTGGCACCCAGTAAATGAGAAAACAGGGTAAGCAGTGCCAGGCGGACCACAGCCCTGAGCACAAGCTGGTCAGCGTGATGCCAGAGCGGCCCAGGGGGTACCAAGAGGGTTGGCAGGGGAAGGTTCTGAGGACGGGCACGGGCGGGTGTGGCTGTAGCAGCCTGAGCGGGAGCATGGAGAGGAGGGCAGAGAGTGGGGGGCAGACGGGCTGGGCCTTAGGGCAAGAGCCACGTACAGAGATGGCCCGACTTATGTGTCAGAAGGACCGGGCCGGCTGTGGCGGAGACCGGCTCGATTCGTCCCTTAAAAAGGGAGGACCTGGGCCCTGTCCAGAATCCTCACTGCCCTGGGCTTGACCTCCCTGACTGCCCCGCCCCTCTACCACCATCTGAAGAGACAGCTGCTACCCTCGAGGGGCAAAGACCGAGCCACGGTGGGGACCAGGCCCATCCACGTGCTCTAACGGCCCCTCTGGGTGCCGGTTCGCGACGTCCCACACACTTGCCGGGGGCGAGCGACGGCGAGTGGCAGGAGGCCCCGTGCCCATGGCGTCCCTGATGGCTCAGGCACACGCTTCACCTCCCTTCGCCTCCTGCCCACGCCGCACCCCCTCCTTCCAAGGCACAGCCCCATGGAGGCTCGGGCCCCAGCGCTCTTACCCACAGAGCAGGTGGCGCCAAAGACTAACAATCCTGTGGGGACTGAGAACCAGACACGCCCGGACCTTGATCCTGTGGCCAACCCCCCAGGCTGCCACCAAACTGCGGGCCTTCCGTGAGCCCATTTCCAGTCTGTGTGCCAGGCGTGATGTGTGTGCCCACCTTGGGCGTTTGGATGAGCCGGGAAGACGCGCGCGGAAGTGTCTCTGCCCATCGCCCACGTCTACTCCTCTTCGGCACCCACACACCCTTGCTCCTTAGGAGCCGGGGTGGTCCCCACTTACTTCCCGACATCAGGAACACGCCGTTGGGGTCCACGGCCAGGCAGGTGACCGCGTCCAGGTGGGCGACCATGGAGTGCACGGACTTCCCTGGAGGAGAGAGGGGGCGGAGGGTCGTTCTCCCTCGCAGGGAGGTGAAGGGCCCGAGGGGACACCATGAGCACGTGCACAGGCCGGGCCTCACCTGTCCGGCTGTCCAGGAAGCGGATGCCCCTGTCATCGTGGGCGGTGATGGTGAGGGGCTGGCTGGGGTGACTCACCACCTGGTTGATCTGAGTTGGGCCTGGAAGGAGAGGAGAGGGAAGGATGTTGGGGGATCAGGGAGACCCCGACAAGGAGCAGCCTGGGCAGCCCTGCGCCCAGGTCTCTTCATCCTCAGGGCCATCTGGCTTTATCTGTAAGAGCCTGGGGTGCCACGGGATGGTATGGGCCACCCACAGGGGCCATGCATTCCGCCAGGAGGCTTGATGGGTGAGTCCCTCGTGATCTCTATCCCCTGAGCTGTCCCAAGAGTCCCACAAAAGCCACAAGGGCGGCTGCTGGGACCTCATCTCCTTCCTACCCAGAGCCCCCAAAGGAGCTGTCTTCTGCTGACCAGACACTGACCCAGTGGGGCCATAGGAGGTGCACAGGTACCAGCCGCTGGCCCCGGGCCCCCTTACCGCTGCTGCCCCGGGATTCCAGCGAGAGGAGGGCACTGCCAGCCTCCAGGTCATACAAGACGGTGTCGCCAGAGCGGAAGGAAGCCACGATGTGGGCGGGCTCGGTGCTGGTGAAGGCCACTGAGGTGGGGATCCCGTGATCTGTGGCGGAGGGACAGAGGGCTGCCTCGCACACCTGGCCCTGCCCTGGGCCCTCATGGGGAGTCACGTTCCTGTGACAGGTTCACACCCCGCCCCCCCAGCCAGGCTCCCCCCACTCACCGCTGGCCGTGAGGAAGGTACAGAGGCAGGCGGGGCTGCTGCTGCTCGGGTCCCAAATGCGAATGGTGCCGTCGGCAGAGCAGGAGGCCAGGCGCTGGGAGGTGGGACTGAAGGCCAGGCCCCACACAGCGTCCCCGTGGCCCTCCAGCACGTGGCTCAGCACGCTGGGGTCTGGACCCACCGATGGGAGGGAACAAGCTAGTCAGGGCCGCTGGCCCCATCCCAGACGGTGGCAAGGCGCCGACCCTGCTGGGAGCCACCCATTCCCCCAGTGTCGTCCCCAGACTCCTCCTGCCCTCAGAGCCGCGGGCCGCTTGCCCTCACCACCCGCTTTGCTCAGAAGGTTTTAGGGCTCAGGAGACAGCCCAAAACGGAAGCTCTGGAGGGTGGGGGTGCCCCTGGCTCACTGCTGTCCCCACAGGGGCACCGTAGTGCCAGGCACAGAATGAGCGCTCGGTATACAACTTTTAGGACTTGGTAAAGGGGAGAAGGAACAACGATGGCTCTGTGGCCCCCAAACCCATTGCAGCTTGGGACCTGTGGGTCACCCCCGACCTCCGCCCATACATCCCGCCCCCAGGGCACAAGCTCAGGGCTACTCAAAGACCTCTGGTCATTCCCACCCCTGCCTCCATTCACTCAAGTCCACAGAGCATGCTGTGGTCAAGCCCTGCCAACCCCCGATGTGTGGCAGCTCCAAGGGCCCAGCGCACAGACCACCTGAGACTGACCCTTGACCTTTCACGGGGGGGGGGGGGGGGGGGGAGACTGTTCTTGGGAAGACTCAGACCTCTAAACTCTGCCACGACAAGAGCGGCACAGAGCCACGTGGGTGATCAAGAACGTTATCAGAAGATGCGTCAGAAGGCGGGGGCCACACCACACAGAGGTGAACGCGGTCCCTTTGCCACTTCCCCCTCACACGGGCGCCTACAGCCTGCCCTGTCACCTGCTTCCCTCCTCACTGATGCCTGCACTCAGCCAAGACGACGCAGCAGGGCCCTGGCTCCAGTGCGGATTCCGAGCCCGCTCATGGGCCAGCCCCTGGGTGAAGCAACCCCCACGCACCGCTCCCCTGACTCGGCCCACCCCACCCTGTCACGGGGGCAACCAGAGGCCCGAGGCTCACTGCGCTTGGGGTGCACAGAGCTCCCCCCCGCCGCCACCCCTGCATCGCTAGGCACCAGTGGGCGCCAAGGGAGCGAGGACGCTCCGGTGGACACGGGGCAGGGGGGGGGGTGCGCGCGACAAGGGGGCTGTCCTCACCATAGCCGTCATAGGGGTCCACGTTGAGGTCTGGAATCTTCCAGCTGTGGATGCGGGCGTCTGCCCCGCCGCTATAGCAGTACTCGCTGTTGCTGCCCATGGCTACCGCCAACACGGGGCCCCTGGAAGGCGCAGAAGTGGCGAAGCGGACGAAAATCTCAGTCTCGGCCCTCCTCCCGCCCCCTCCACGGGGGCATTCTTGATAACATTCTTGAAGTTCTCTGCTAGACTTTTCAAGGTTGGCCAGACGGAATCCGGCATCTGGGGCTCCGGCTGTGCCCCCTAGACCTGCCTTCCCCTAGCTCCCCACACCCGTCTCCCAGTCCGAAGGCTGTGGCGAGACCCGGCCACGGGAGCACCATGTCAGCGGAGCACCGGGCATGAGGGAGTGTGTGCACAGAGGGCCGGGGGCCAGACCGCCTCTGGGGGTGCGCGCCTACCTGTGAGCCCGGAAGGCGTGGATAGGCTCCACATCCAGCGCGGCATTCCTGTGGGGAGGCAGAGGGCCGGCTGTCGCCCTGAGCCCCAATGCCTCTCCCCTGCCCTCCCCCCAGCCCGGGGCAGCCGCCCTCACTTCTTGGCCGTGCCAGCTTTCTGCAGGTTCCAGAGCTTGAGCGTGCCATCCTCTGAGGCGGTGAGCAAAGCCGACTGGCTGTGATGGAAAGCCAGGGAGCGCACGCCGTCGTAGTGTGAGCGCAGGGTGAACTTGGGGTTCCATGTCTTCTTAAAGGCATCTTTACTGTCCGAGAGCTGGGGTAGTGGGAGCTGCCTCAGCGTCCCCACTATCCCACAGACACGGACCGCCACCCAGACCCACATGGAGCACCCCCGTGCCACCAGCCTTTAGCCCCACGCGCCCTGCCCTCCCTCCCCGCCTGGCAGCATCCCTTGCTCCTTCGGGTGGTCCTACAGTGTGCGGGGACCGGCTGCTCTCTGGGCAGTCAGCTCAGAGGGGGTCTGGGGAAAGCAGTCCAAGTCAGTCTCCCCCCCCCCCCCCCAGTGCCAGGACGGTGAACTCTGGGCAGTTAGGAATTATGAATGCACCGGGAAGGGCCCCCGAGCCGCCTGGCCGCCTCTGTGGGGGTCAGTGAGGCTTTCCTGAGGTGTCAAAGGAGCAGGGCTTAGCCAGACCAGGGGAGGGGCCTGGGGGAGGATCCTGCAGGTGCAAAGTCCCTGAGGCTGCAGGTGCAGCTCTAGAGCCTGACAAGAGGCCTGGTTTGCAGAAAGCAAGGGAGAGCGTGGCAGGCCGGGGCCCAGGGCCACTTCTAGGAACCTGCATCTCACCCTACGTGAAACGGGGAGCCACACAACGATATGATGAGGAAAGATACGAGTGGCTGCAAAAAGGCTAAGGGACCCTGAGAGGTCTCCCAGGGAAAGAGGGGCCAAGAGACCATATGCTGGGGGTAGAAGAAGGGACAGGTGTGGGGACAGGTGCATGCAGAAGGAAGAGCCTGGGGAGCCAGGTTGCTCGGGGCGTCCCAGAGACCCTGTGCGTGCCTGGGGGTGGTGGTGTCCTTCTCCGAGTGGGGGACCCAGGGACAGCCCCTTGGGAGGATGAGCAGACTGCCACACAAGACTCCCTGTCCTGCCCCAACACGGCCAACACGTGACGCAGCCCCTGGCTGGGCTCTAGCCCCAAAGGTCCCAGAGCAGCTGGCACCACTGTCCTTGCTCCTAGGGCCAGAGGCTCTGCCGCTTTGCGGTTACCCTCTTCACCACTCCAAGCCTCCACTCCGGCCCCCCCTTCCAGGCGCCGAAGCAGTGAGATCCTGCTAACGGCCGTGGCAAATGTTCCTGGGGGGGAGGTGCACGTGCGCCCGCGGCCCATCTGTGGGTCTGGGGCTCCGAACACTGGCCCTAAGGCTTCCTCTCACCCCGGGTCGCCAGCCCACCAGGCCCCTCGCGCCTGGTTTTCTGGTTTCCTGCTGTGAAGATCACCTCAATTCCCATCTCCTGTACAAGCCAGCTTCCCCACACTGGGCCAACCCAGAGTCCCTCCACCTGTGGTGCCGTCCTGCCCTGCCCCCGGCCCATGGCGGTGGGCGGGTGGGGGGGGAGGGGAAACGCTGGATGTATGTAAGGCATATAGGCCAGGGGTGGGAGGGAGCGTCGCCTGCAGGAGAAGGCACAGGCCGAGTTGTCTTCCAGACTCTGCACCTCAGTGACACTGCCAAGCCCTGTGCCAAATGCGTGTCCACACCCCTCCGCACGACAATGTGAGCTGCTGAATGACCTCACAGTACCCTCCTGCTAAGGGGCCGAGGGCAGGCCGGACACCCCAGTCAAAGCTCGGCAAGAGCCGGTGTGGTGCAGGATGCCCGATTCGGGCCTGTGGGGGGCGGGGCACCCCAAAAACTTACATCACAGCTGAGGTCGTTGTCGTTGGTGACGGTGAGATCCGCCAAGTCCCCCAGGCTCACCTCCCCGCCCCCGATAGTGTCCATGATGAAAACGTCTGAGGAGAAGCCAAAGGAACCTGGTAGGGGGAGGGGAAGGAGGGGGCGGAGAAGGGCAGGGAGAGAGAAAGAAAGACAGAGAGAGGCAGAGGGGGAGATAAGAAGTCAGAAAGAGATAGGGAGAGGACAAGATCAAGAATCACAGCTGGAAAGAAAGAGACAGGGAGAGACAGACAGACAGACAGGGCAGGACAGACAAAAAAAGAGGGAGACAGACAGACAGACAAACTTTTGGGACAGGGAGGCTGCAGACCAGAGGCCAGGCTTCGACCCTGAGCACAGAGAAGCCCTGGGCTTCGCTCTGCAGCCCCCCTCAGCTATGGGCCCCAGGGGACTGGGCCAGGGGGAAGGGGCCGCTTACCTTCGTGTGGCCGGGGCTGGGGTGTGCCAGGCGGGGGACCTGTCACTTTAGGGGGCAGCCCATCCACATCCCGAAGGTCAGCTAGAATTCCCTGGAGTTTGACCCGCCGACTTTCTGCAGGGACAGAGCACAGGGCTGGAGCCTGTGTTCTGCTTCGACCTGGCCCCTGGGGGCCTCTCCTGCCCATGCGACTCAGCCAGAAAGTCCTGACCAGGAGCACTAGGGCTTGAGGCGGGGGCAGGGACCACCAGGAGGTGGCACACTGAGCTAGAACACTCTGTGGTGCCAGCCTCGCAGGGAACTCAGTCCCCAGCCACCCTATGTGACCACCAAGGGCCCTGGGACTCGGAGTTCCAGAACAGGAGGACTCGGCCCTGCCCTGTCTGCCTCTCCCCACTAGGTCCTCATCCTGTCCCCTCCCGGAGGTCAGCCAAGAACGAGACACTCGTGTAGAGGGCTGGAGGCCCTGCTCCAGGAAGAGCTAGGCCCGGCTGCATCCCCACAGGGATTTTCCAGGGAAGGGGTGAGGGCCTGGCTGCCACAGGGTGGGCCTCTGTTCTCCTTGGCCACCCTCCTCTCAGGAAGCATATCCGTCCGGCAGAGACCCTGGGGCAGGAAGCAGCTGTGGGCGGCCGTGCGTGCCCCTGCCTGGCCAGAAACCCCTCGGCTTACCCAGCTCGCGGTGGGTCCCCTCTCCGGCACACCGCCGAGGGTCTGGAGAGCCCTCCCCATCTTCTCCGGAGCCCAAGAAATCGAACTCATTGATGGCGTCCTCAGAGTCGTCCTCCTCGTCCTCGTCCTCCATTTCGGGCACCAGGGCCTTGGAGGGGAGCTGGGCAGCGAGAAAAGCAGCCAGGTCAGGAGGCCCCTGCCCACAGCCCACGGCCCGCTGGCTCTCCAGGAGCCACCCCGCCCCGCCTGGACGCGTCGGCACCAAACACTTCCCCTGGGCGGGGGCACACTGTGGCGGCAGTGCTCCCCCTGCTGGGAGCCTTCGGAGGCTGCTCCTCACCAGGTCCAGGTCCTGCCTGGTGCCTGTCCCACAGCCTGGCAGTCTCCTCCTCCTCCCTCACTCCACCCGCCCCCACCTGGGACCCCCGCAAGCCTGCCTGGGGGGCAGGGGTGTCAGACAGCACAGCCTGCTGCAGGGCAGAGGGGAGAGATGTACATGCCGATGTGTGTAAGCAAGTACGCAGAGATGCACAATTGACGTGGGACACAGGGGTGACGGTGACAGACACTTATCCAACACACCAAGCCAGCCTCTGCGCGTTCTCCAGCTGACCAAGCAAGCCTCACCCGTGGGGCTGCACAACCTTGTGAAGAGTCAGCATTACTGCACTTATTCCCATACTACAGATAAGGAAACTGAGGCTGAGCAGTGAAGCCCCTCATCCAAGGTCAGCAGTCCAAGCTGTTCCTGATATACTAAGCGGCTCTGGACCGGGAGATTACCAAGGGTTCTCTGAGTCCTTCTTAGAACTTTCTAGGTGGGCGGAAGCTGTTTTCTTGTACACCCAGCGCACGCTACTTTTTGGATGGGAGAGCACAGCCCCGGAGAAGCAGGACGCTGGGCAGGGAGCACTGGCACTCCTCACGACCGGTCTTCCGAAGGGTCAGAACCAAAGCCTCCATTTGCAAGCTCGGACCCCGCTCCAGACATGGGGTTCTGGGGCCGCACGTGCCTGCATTTCCCCACATGGGCCCAGTCCAGCCAAGGACATCTTGCACCGGATCCTCTATCCCCTCAAGGTGCCTGCATCACTACAGAAAGTGCTGTCCAGGGGCTGAGTGCTCACAACCCCCATGGCTGCATAAAATGGCTTAAGGGAGTGCCAAGACCTTCAACGGCAGTTTGGACCTCCGACTTCTAAGTGCCGGTGGGAGAGCACACCCCACCCCAGCCCCGGGACTCTGACACCGCCGGCCTCACGCACCACCCCTTCTGGGGAATCTTCTCCCTCCTACGCGTCCCGTACTGCACTGCATCCCGGGCACCCACAAGGGCAGCCTGAGTCAGACCGCAGGCTCCTTGAGGGTGTGGCTGACCCCCACCCCCCCACCAGGCCGGGACTGCGGGCTCTGCATCTGTGGTTCAAAACCACTCCAGCATCCGTGAGGGGCCTGTGTGGGAGGACCGCAGGGACAGGACATGGCGACCTCCTCCTCCTCCCCTCCAGAAGACCTAGGCTCGGGGGCCAGCCAGCATGCTGAGAGGCCCTGGCGGCGCCGGGGCTCCATGGGAGTGAGGAAGCGCGGAGAGGCGCTCTGGAGGGCCCACGACAGAGGTGCCCTGTGCAGTGCTGCTCTGCCCGCTGTACCCAGCACTGCAAACACTGCCACCACCGTGCACTGGGTGTGCTAATCACAGTGTAGCCACGGACTCTCTAGGCATGAACTCATGTTAACGAAATCCTCAACAACATAGCCAGGGACCGTGAGCCCCTGAAACTGCAGCCAAAACAGAGAGAATCACGTGCCCAAAGGGACACAGCCAGGCCGGTAGCCCCTCCGGAAGTCCTGGAGGCCTTTGGAAGCACTAAAGGTCTGCTGGGGGAGAGAGCGGGCCTGGGGACCCCGTAGGACGAGCCACTGCCGCAGGGCCCACGGGACAAGTGTGGCGACACACACAGGCCTGAGGGAGTGTGAGCGCTTGGCGGTGATCTCTGCTGGAGCGGGCAGCTTCCCAGGGGAGGATGAGGTAAGAGCGGAGGGAGGAGGGAGAATCCCCATGGGGGCAGGAGGGACCACAAACAGATCAGAGACCCCAGACTTGGAGACTCCCTGATTCTCCTGTAACCCAGCTCCAGCGCTCTGGCTCTGTGGCTCCTGCAGAGTCCACACGGGGCGGGACCCTGTGCTGAGCCGCGCCGGGGACCCTGCAGACAGGGCTGTGGCAAAGACAGACATGATCCCACACAGGCATGGGGAGAGCAGACAGGGAGGACCCAGGGCAGTCAGGGTCCAGAGGTCTCCGACCCTGCGGCAGAAAGGGGAGGAAGGGCAGGTGAGAGGTCAGAAAAGGTGGCCTGGAGGAGGGGCGCTAAGGTGAGGCTGAAGGAGGCAGGGAGGGGCTCTGATGGGAAGGCCACACACAGGCCCCTGCGCAGGCCTGCTTACGAGCCCACCGCCGGCCACTGGCTCCGTGTACCAGGGACTGGACTTCAGTCTCCATGTCGCTGCTGCTAGAGCAGAGCTAGGCCCACGGAGGCCCACAGCGTGGCTTGTTTACTGGTCAGGGGGGCCCGCACCGTGCCTGGGGACAGTGCCGCAGAAATGGGGGCGTCATGGTGGCTCTGGCAGGTGAGGATCAGGGGTTAAATGGGCCGAAGCCAAGGTGAGATCTGGTCTCTGCCCTGCAGGCAGTGCCCGAGCCAAGGTCCTGCCACAAGGGCAGACTGGACACTCGGAACTATCAAGTCCCCCTTGGAAGCCCCAACCTGGCCCCAGGCTGACCCCAGCCGCCACCCATGCTGGGTGCGGGGCGGGGGAAAGAGCAGAGAACGCACACAGTCCCTGCCTGGTGGAGCTCACAACCTACTGACAGAGAGGACAGAGAGCCACCTGGTGTGGGTGAAGAAGGTCAGTCCTGCCCAAGGGACAGAGCACGGAGACAGGGTAGTGTGTGGCGGGCCCGGTCTGGAGGGTTCAGGACGTCAGCGGACGGAAGGATGGAAGGAGACGTGTGCGGGGAAGAGGCAGCCCTGACAGGTCACCGAGGCAGGGGCTGAGTGGGCCGCAAGAGCACCCAGGGGCGCACTGTGCCGCCGGCGCACAAAGCAGGGGGCCTTCCCGGGGGAGGCGCACCTTCACCCGCTGTTTCTTGTGCTGCACACTGTCTAGCTCGTCGTCCTCGTCGCTGTCCTCGTCCTCGCAGCTCTGCAGGAAGGGGATCTGCTCCAGCACCGAGCCGCTCAGGCGCTCCTTGCCGTCTTTGCCTGCGGCGTTCCTGCCCACGATAGGGGGCAGCGGGGGTGTCAGTCCCGCCAGGTGACAAAGCTTACAGGTGGCCAGAGCCCGCCTCGGTGCTAAGAGGGCGGGACCCACCGTGACCCCATGGGAGCCCAGGCTCGGATCCCAGACGCTGCCCGATGGACGCCTGACCGCCCCGACACCTTCACGTGCTGGGGCAGGACAGCAGCGAGAGAGCCGCTGACTCAGCGGCCCCCATTCCCAGGGCCCGGGCAAACCACAGGCGCAGACATGCCTGGCAGGAAAGAGGAACTGGTCCCTACGGGCAGCCCAGCCGTCCCTGGGCCTGCACCCTCCCGGACTGACAGACTCCAGGGGAGAAAGGCAGGTGGAATTCAAAGTTTGGATAAACCCAAACATCCTCCCTTCTGGCCCCAGGGCGACACTCTAGAGAGTTCCTGCCAACTGCCCATGTGTATGGTCACCGCCAGAGGACCGCTGTTTCCTGTCAAATCCAGTGCTCTGCTCCTAGCAGAGCTGCTCTGCGCGCTCCGCACCGGGGTTTCCTCCCACAACTGCCCAGCCTCCTGGGCCGCCGCGTCCTGCGTGCCAACCCTGCCCGCACGCTGGTGAACGAGAGAGGGGTTCAGAGTCCGGCTGCCCCCCAGCTCCAGGCTGGCCACTCGTCGCCTGTACTGGGGGCCACCCCACGGCGGAGTCCACCGGCCCTCAACAGCCCCCTTGATGCCCCTTCCAGCGGTCGTCTCCCATCAGAGTCAGGGCTGCTCCCGTTGCCTGGACCGAAGCCCAGACCCATCTCCCAGTTTCCTTCCCCATCCACTCCTGTAAAAAGAAAACCCGCAGAGCGGCTGGCCACTCGGCGCCCCCGCTGCCGCTCACACCCACCCCCACTCGCCAGCACAACGCAGGAGGCTCCTTTCCTTCTCGAAGCCGACCAGCACACGGGATCGCGGCACACCCCGCTCGAAACCACGGGCTTCCCACAAGCCCTAGAGAAGAATCCAAGCTCCCTATCGTGGCCGGCACAGCCTCACTTCATCGGACTCGAGATTTCAACCTCACCACAGACCACAGCGCCCACGTGCTCGCTCCCTGCAGCCGCACCGGCCAGGCCGAGAGTTCCCCTGCAGGCCACGTCCTGGACCCTGACACAAGCCGTTCCCTCTCTCCGCGCCTCCCACGGTCTCGGCTCAGATGTGGCCCGGGTGAAGCGGCCTCCCACTGCCCACTCAAAGCAGGGCCAGTCCCACCGCTCTGCCTTCTCGCCTTCTCCCCGGCCCTGTGTGCCAGCAACATCAAGTCGCTGATGCTAGTGAACTGCCACCAGGGACAGATGGACAAGTAAGAGTGCACCAGGGTGGTGGCCGTATGTTCTGCCGCCCCCAGGGGCCTGGGGGGACGCCCAGGCTCTGCTTGCTGGCAGGTGCTCCGCGTGCTGAGCAGCTTAAGGCCAGAGCCTCAGGAGGGGCGCCGGGCGGGACATGAGCTGCTGTGCGAGTCCGCACGAAGATAATGCACAGGAGTACGTGCGGGGACCCAGAGGTCCCACGATGAAGGCACTGAAGGCGCTGGAACGAACGGACCCACAATACTCTCTCCAGGAAGAAAGTGGCCACCAGAGCACCAGGGAACACCAGCGACTTTTCTGACACGGGAGGAGGGGACACAGACGAACAGACCAGTCAGGTCTCACCAAGCGCTCACCTTTTGATCTGCTCTTCGATCTGTTTCACCAGCAGCGACTCACCGCCGCTGAGCCCCCCGGGGCCCGGCGTGGCCCTGGAGCCACCTTCACTGGGCTCCACGGCCCCATTGAGCTCCAACGAGCGGCCTAGGAGGGACCGCACGCGCTTGGACCGCATGTCCAGGATGGTGTCCGTGTAGCCCACCTCTTCCAGGTACCTGCAGGGAGACGGCGCTGTGCAGGTCAGGTGCCTCCTGGCTTTGTGCACAGCGGGGCTGCTGCAAACTAGGACAGCTTCAGCCTTTTGGGAGAAGTAACTTAAGACTACACTCCAGAGGGCACCTGGTGGCTCCTCTGGTTAAGAGTCCAACTTCGGCTTGGGTCATGATCTCACGGTTCATGAGTTCAAGCCCTGCATCAGCCTCTGTGCTGACAGCTCAGAGCCTGGCGCCTGCTTCTGATTCTGTGTCTCCTTCTCTCTCTGCCCCTTCCCCACTCACACTCTGTCTCTCAAATATAAATAAACGTTGAAAAAATAATAAAAACTACACACCAGTATTTTTTTTTTTAATAAAAAACGCTTTTTAGAAGCACCTGGCTGGCTCAGTCAGTTAAGCGTCCGGCTTTGGCTCAGGTCATGATCTCATGATTTGTGGGTTCAAGCCCCACTTCAAGCTCTGTGCTGACAGCTCAGAGCCTGGAGTCTGCTTCAGATTCTGTACCTCCCTCTCACTCTGACCCTCCCCTGCTCGCACTGTCTCTGTCTCTCAAAAATAAAAATCATTAAAAATTTTTTAAAATATTTTTTAATGTTTATTTATTTTTGAGAAAGGCAGTGTGAATAGGAAGAGCAGAGAGAGGGAGACACAGAATCCAAAGAGGCTCCAGGCTCTGAGCTGTCAGCACAGAGCCCGACGGGGGGCTCAAACCCATGAAAAGTGAAATCATGACCTGAGCCGAAGTCAGAAGCTTCACTAACTGAGCCCCCCCCATGCACCCCTACACACCAGTATTTTGGATTTTCTTTTTTAAAGTTTAGTTATTTTGAGAGAGAGAGAGAAAGAAAGGGAGACGGAGACGGAGCGCACACAGAAGCAGGGGAGGGGCAGAGAGAGGGAGAGACAGAATCCCAAGCAGGCTCCACACCATCAGTGCAGAATCCGATGTGGGGCTCGGACTCGTGAACTATGAGATCACGACCTGAGCTGAGATCAAGTGTCAGATGCCCAACTGACTGTGCACCCAGGCGCCTCAGCACACCAGTATTTTAAGTAAGCAGCCCCCCCATCCCGCCGTTTCATTTTCAAGTCTATTTCCAGGGGAAGCCTCTAGATAGAGGCACAAGGCTGCCGCACGGATGCTCGCCGGGACGTCCTACAGAAGAGCCAAAACGCGGGGCCAAGCTACATGTCTGCTGCAGAGGACTGTAGCCACAAATGACTGATGCGGACACTAGGCAGAAAATAAAGGAGGCATAGTACCAAGACGGCCACAATAAACAGTTTCACAAAATAAGTTATGTGATCCATATAGCTCCGTTTAAAAAAAAAAAAGGGTCACGGTGCCTGGGGGGCTGGGTCAGCAAGTGGCCGACTTTGAATCAGGTCATGGTCTCAAGGTTCAGGAGATCAAGCCGCTTGCCAGGCTCTGCACGGACAGTGAGGAGCTGCTTGGGATTCTGTCTCCCTCTCTCTCTGCCTCTCCCCCGCTCGAACTCTCTCTCCTTCTCTCAAAATAAACGCTTTTTTTTAAAAAGAAGTGTGAACGTGTGCAAGAGTATAAGACCACACGCAAACGCATATTTGAAGTGTGCCCCCCACGAGGCCTGGAAACCCACTGAACTCAACAGCAGCGACCTGCGACCTTCAGAACAAGGGATTCGAGATGTGGGAGAAACCTTTACAGCTTGCTCTACTCACTTCTACCAATTAGTGTTCACTACTTCCGCAGCAACGGAAGAAAACGGAAACCAGCAG
>NC_043715.1:49519365-49521566 GCF_006229205.1 Suricata suricatta
ACCACACGCAAACGCATATTTGAAGTGTGCCCCCCACGAGGCCTGGAAACCCACTGAACTCAACAGCAGCGACCTGCGACCTTCAGAACAAGGGATTCGAGATGTGGGAGAAACCTTTACAGCTTGCTCTACTCACTTCTACCAATTAGTGTTCACTACTTCCGCAGCAACGGAAGAAAACGGAAACCAGCAGGACTGGTCTAAAAGTTCTAAAAGGGGGAAAAATCAATTGTGGGGAGCTGTGGCTTTAAAAGAGAGAAGACCAGAGTCCCCCGCTGGTCCTCTGGAGGTTCACCATGACCCTGTCCCTGAGGGACCCCCGAGCCTGCCCCTCTGCACTGGAGCACACCTGCCTTCACCTGCCAGCTCCTGTCCAGTGGCTGGCTGTGTCCCAGGCCCCCTCTGCCACAGGGGAGAGGCAGGGAGCACAGGGGTGGCAGAGCGGGGCTCTCGGGGACCTGCCCGGATCACCTCTCAGACCCTCCACTTGACGGTGCTGTCATCTTCGGCAAAGGTGCGCCCTCCCTGCGCCTCTGCTGGGAGGGGAGCCCTAGCGCTCACCGCACAGGACGTCCCTCGGGGCATCAGTGTGGCCGACGCTGGGCACAGGGCCAGGCACGGGCCAGGCGCCAGCCAGTGCTGCGTGTCCCAGCCCTCTTGCTGTGACTGCCTGATGCACTATAAGCTAGCAGTGGACGTCCAGATGTTTAGCTGAAGGACGTCCGGGGTATGGGCTGCCTGGTGGCTCAGTCAGGTAAGCGTCTGCCTTGGTTTCTATGCAGGGCGTGATCTCACAGTTCGTGAGTTCGGGCCCCAAATCAGGTTCTGCACTGACAGACTGGGATCCTCTCTCTCCTCTCTGCCCCTCCCACGTTCTCCTTTTCTCTCTCTCTCTCTCAAAATAAAGAAATCTAAAAAAAGTCACTTTTTCAAAAAATAAAAATAAAAAACCACAAATCTCTTTAATAATAAAAGACAACCTTACATTATCCTGTTTTCTTTTAAAGCCAAGGCACCTGGGGTCAATTCTCAAGAGTAAGGGTCCCCCGTGGCTGCCTCCTGCAGGCAAGGCCCTACCCGCGGCGTGACAGGCCAGCAAGGATCCTGACGGTCCAGTCTTCCCCCGCAGCCCGCCCCAGCCCTCCCCCTGCCCTGCACACTCACTGTCGGAGAAGCTGTCGCCCCTCTTTCCACACCAGCGGGCTGTTCTCCAGGGTGACCGACTCCACAGGGCCGTTGGAGACTGCAGGGTGGAGACAAAGGAGGCAGGCTGTGTTAGGGTGCCGCCGGAGACCCGTCACCTCCGCCACCTTCCTAACCCTCAAGCCCTCGTGAATCACCATCAGGTCACTGTCACAGGTCCTGCTGACCCTACCTGACAGCGTCTGAAACCTACCCTCTCGCCTCCACGCCTTCTACTCTCCTTGTTACTTTCCTGCACAGGGAGCCGACCCCGTCCTGAGAGCGCACGCAGAGCAGACTCCACACTTCAAACCCGGCTCTGCCGCTCACCGGCTGTGTGGCCCTGAACAGCTGGTCTCAATCCCTGAGCCTCAGTTTCTTCTTCTGAGAAAATCCATCAATAACAGTAGCACCTACCTCTTGGAATCATTGTGAGGATTAAACGAGACGTCTGTTTATTTTATTAACTATCTGTTTATTTTATTAACTATTTGTGGGGCATCTACCAGGCTCCTGGCTGGCGCCCAGGCTACTTGAGGCACAAAGCCCCCTCCCTGTGGAGCTCTTGTCCTGTCCTGTCCTGGTAGGAGGGGTCTGGCATAAACAACACCACCACTGGTAGGTCCCCCAGCCCGTTGCCTCTGGTGTCCCACTACTTGTTCCAGTCCCACCCGGAGCCCCCCATCCCCTAGCACCACCCCCGCCACACCGCCATACTGCTGTCCACACCTCTCCCCCAGCATCGCCGTGCTGCTGTCCAACCCTCCACACACACACCCCGCCCTGCCCCCCGCCATGCCCTCCTTGCCTATTGGTGAGCAGAGCCCTCATCCAAGGAGCTTAGAGTATTAGGGACACTGTCCTCTGTTCCACAGGGACAGCAGGCAGGACAGGCCTTCCTCACTGCTATCCGCGCCCCCCCCCCCGCCCAGGGCCCTAAGGGGCAGCCCACAAAGAGGGGCATGGAGAGTGGGGTTCAAGCCTCCCCAGCCCCCTCGCCCCCCATCCCGGCCAGGTCT
>NC_043715.1:49521666-49529702 GCF_006229205.1 Suricata suricatta
CGCCCCCCCCCCCCCCGCCCAGGGCCCTAAGGGGCAGCCCACAAAGAGGGGCATGGAGAGTGGGGTTCAAGCCTCCCCAGCCCCCTCGCCCCCCATCCCGGCCAGGTCTGCTCTCTGCGGAATAAAGTAAGAGAGGTGGCCTAGCTCTGTGCGACCCCGTCCGGGTCAGGGGCAGTGGGGACAGGGGCGCAAGCGGGCTGGGTCGGATGCTGGGTACCTTGTTCTGCCAGTTCTGGCTTCTTCTCCCCCAGGTTTAGGTCCGTCCCGAACTTCAACTTATGATACTTGGCCCTAAATGGGCAAAATGATTAGTGGATGACACACACAGAGGGGTGGACTGGGCTCACCTGAGGCACCCCAGATTTCGGGGTCCCCCCAGCCCACTCCCCCAGCACTGAAGCAAAGTCGCCCCCACCCAGGCCTTCAGGAAGCAGCTCTGGTGGAAGAGGCACCACACGCGGTGTCGAGAGGGACCCACTCTTGGAGTCAGGCAGCCTGGGAGCTACCCCAGCTCCAGGAGCCCCCAGAGAAGTCCTCAGCCTCCAGGAGCCTCAGGCGGCCCCATCAGGCGGCTGGAGGGGGATGAGGTGGTGAGCACCTGGGGCCGCCGCCACTCCGCATGTTGTTCCCAGCAGTTACCCCAGACTCCGCCTTGCCTGTCCCCCACAGGAACCCCACAACACTCGGTGATGGGGTAGAGAATGCCCAGCCCCAAACCTGCCCCCCCCACCCCGCCCCGCCGGGAAGGTGCCGAGACCGGCCTCCTGAGCCTCCCGTCCGGCCAATTTCAGAAGGCAGGTTCCAGGACGGCGGGGCTCACCTTTCCTGCTTCAGCGCATATTCCAACATCTTGATCCGCCGCACCAGGTCTGTCTTGAGATTCTCTTGCCCCTTCCTTTCTCCCTGGAGGAAGGCTACCTGAGCCTGGGGGGACAGGAGGGAACAGGAAGGCAGCAGGGCTCAGGCTTACTGAGGTGTGCCCTCGCTCAAACGGGGACAATCAGCGCCAGCCCCTCCCCCCACAATGACATGCAGCAGCCACTCCTTCAGGCATGAAGACCCCGAGCCAGGGTTCAATGGCGCAGCGACAGGGCATGCTGGATCTGTTTCCAGAGTCCCCTGTCACGTGGCCCGCCGTGGAAGAGCTAAGGAGGGGTCTTTGACCCTTGCAACTAAAATGGGGCAAGCTTGGGCCTAGTGCAGCCCCTGCCTTCCAGGGAGAAGTGGGATCGGGGAGGAGGGCGGGGGAGGTAGGCATCAAGAGCCCTGGGCTCCTTCTCCCCACCCTGAGGCAGGTGCTGCCCCTCCGTTGCTGGTGGAGGTGGCACCTCGCTATCTCCACCAGAGCATCTGTCTCTGACAGGCGTAGGAAGCTGCTCCTGGAGCCTCGGGACAAGAGTGGGCGGCTCGGCTCGGCTCCCGCTCCAATGCAAAAGCTTTACCACCACCACCCCCCACCATGGGGGCCGCGTGTCCCACTGGAGTCTGCCCAGGGTGAGCGAGACATGCCACAGACATGGCCCAGGGCCCCTGCCAACCACTTCACACCGTCTGCTGGCATGGGCTACCCCGGTCTGCTCTGGTCTGTCAACAGGTCTTTTGGAGACACTGGGCCAACGGCCTTCGAGGCAGGATCCTGGCCCCTGACCATGTTCCAGAAGTCCTGTGCCAAAGCCCGGAGAGCAGGGCTCAACCCTGGCTTCTCCCCAAGTGCTCCACTGTTACAGGCTGGGACAGCCTGAGCTGCAGGCCGGGCTCAGCCACTTACTTGCTGCATGATCTTAGGCAGGTCATCAGCCTTCTCTGAGCCTCCATTTCCCCTTCTAGAAAATGGGGCTCACGAGAGTGCCTGCCCCTCATGTGTTAAGTTCTTCTCAGTCCGAGGCCTAGCACAGAAGAAGGGCTAATAAATGCCAGCTCCTGCCTCTCCTTTCTCTTCTCCCTGTCCGTTCTTCCACAACGTTGAGCCGGGCCCAGCTCCTTAAGGGAGTGGAGATTCCCCTGAGGCCCATGCCCTACTGGGCGGAGAGGTCTGTGGCTCCCAGGCCCCTGCCCCACAGGCGGCTGCCTCTTCCTGGAGCTGACCCCCAAACACCATGTGCTTGCTGGGGGACTTCAGTGCCTCCACCAGCAGCCCCGGGTCTGGCCACAGACCCCTTTTCCAGGCCACGACCGTTCTCAAAGCCCTGCTCCAGGCCTGTAAGTTTCCATAGCCTCTCAGATGCCCACCCCAACTGCTCTTGCCCCCCTGGGGGCTCCAAGGGCCAGGACCGATCTGCCCCATGCATTGGGCAGTACAGTGCAGCCCGTGCCCACAAGCCAACTGTCACCTCCGTCCTGCTCCAGGGACCAAGTCTCTCCCTCAGGCTGGCGGAGAATCGAGCATGTGCTAAGTGACGCCCAGCACTGGCCAAGACCCAGGGACACAGGCACGCTCATATTCCGCTGGTGGGGTCATAAATCGACACACCCTTCCCGGAGGGCAACTTGGCCACGTCTATAAAACTGTTCAAGCACTTTCCCTTTGTGCTGACGGGTCCACTTCCAGGGATGCAGCTGGCCTACAAGCGTGACTGCACTATGGGCTTCTTTTTGAGAAAATTAAAAGGAATACATGTGCATCAATTGATGTGTTCATCCACTTACATTCACTACACCAATATTTACTGAGAGCGCCCCATGTATCAGACACAACTGCAGACAGAGAGCAGCACTAAACAAGATAAGATGTAAGTTGCAGGTGGGGTGGGGGGGGCGCACGGTGTACAAATAATGAACAGATCACTGTATGTCACCAGGTACGCTGTGGAAAAGCCCTCCATCCACTGAGGGAATGGGACCCCCACCCCCCATTCTGAACACCTTTTGCTCTACATTTTAAATCAACACAGAGGAGCCTGGGTGGCTCAGTCGATTAAGCGTCCAACTTCAGCTCAGGTCATGATCTCACAGTTTGTGGGTTCGAGCCCCACATTGGGCTCTTTGCTGACAGCTCAGAGCCTGGAGCCTGTCTTCAGATTCCGTGTCTCCCTCTCTCCGACCCTCCTCTACTCACGCTCTGTCTGTCTCTCTCAAAAATAAACAAACATTACAGCAACACATAGGTACATAAATAACTAAAGCCAGACAGGTGGCCCCTCCTGTGATCACCATCTCGGAAGTTTGAAATGTCTGCCCTTTGTAGATCTTCTCAGTCACCCAAGTCTATCCTGTCCTGTCTATTTTAGAAGGCAGGGGGAGAGATGGAGACAGAAAGGTCAATCACTAAACACAAGCCCCGAGTTACCTCCTCACTGTCCTCCTACCCTCTGCGCCAGTACAGCCTGCTGACAGCCCACATTCAGTCAACCTCAGGGCCTGTGACTGCCCGTGACAGCCAGGTCCTGCGTGAGGCCCTCATCTGCGTGGCCTCTGGCCCCACAGAGCCCTCAGTGCAGCGCAGGAGACAGGCAGGAGCATAGACAACTGACTTCGGATGGGACTGGGGCCACGGTGAGGGAGCAGAGGATGTTATGGGACGAGGGACACCCACCCACCCCGTTTCTGGAGTTGGGTTGCACAGTTCAGCCAAGACCTGAAGGCCCTGGGCAGTTAGCCAGGGGAGTGGGTATGCTACTGGCAAAGCACAGAGACAAGAGCTGTGCTCACAAGCCAACTGTCACCTCCGTCCTGCTCCAAGGGACCAGGGCTCTCCCTCAGGTTGGCGGAGAACCGAGCGTGTGCTAAGTGAGGCCTGGCACTGGCCGGGGGCCGGGGACACAGGCACGCTCATATTCCACTGGTGGGGTCACAGATCGACACCAGGGTGACCACATCAGGACGTGTAACGGGGTTCGTGAAGAAAGGCAGAGAGGCTTGTAGGCCCAAGAAAGGGCCACACGCCAAGTTAGAGTTCAAAGTTGTCCTAAGAGCACAGGGGAAGCCATGGGAGGATTTCAAGCAAGGGAGAAATGTAATCAGTGCTTGTTACAAAGATAATTCCAGCTCTACTGTGGAGAACCCAGGGCCTGTGGGGAGGGGCATGCCCAGACAGCTACAGGCCAGTCACAGGCGGTCCCAGAAGTGCCAGGGAGAAATGACAGCAGCCGAGACTGAGATGGGGGTGGTGGTGAGTGGATCTGAAATAATAAGGAGGCAGGACTGACAGATAACACAGGTGACCTCTGTCTGTGGGGGAAGGAAAGTCAAGAACGTGCCAGACCCTCATATGGGCTCAGCCCGATCCCTTTATCTGCTTGTCACCACCACATCAAGCCCTCATGTCGCTTCTCCTAATCATGTGCAAGAACCCAGCTCAGCCCACTCTGCTCCACCGTCCCCTCCCCAGTTCCTCCGGCAAGGGAGAAGAGAGAACCACAAACATGTGGTTGAAGCAGCGAACCAACTCGGTGGAATCCCATGGAAAGGGGAAGTGCTGGTGGCCAGTCCCTCCACCCTCTGTCTGACTCGAGTGCCATGGTCGGCCAGCAGGTAAGCCTGGGACCTGGAAGTTTCTCTGCCCACCACACCCACCCACTGCCACTCCCTCGGGCCAGACTGTTAACCACCCCCCACCTGATCTGTGCCCCAACACGGCTGCCACCTCCCCTGCAGCTGTCCCCCTCTCCAGCCAGGCGGTCTCGAAAAGACTTCCCGGGGAGTCTCAGCACCTCAATCCCCCAGGAGCTGGTGCTGAGCTTTCTGTCCCGGCCCCCAGTCCTGTGTGTTCCCCTTCTGGACCCGCCTAGCCCTGTGTCTCCCGCACCCCTCCTTCCCAAGCTCCAGGGGCTCCTGGCAGGAAGGACGACCCCCTGGGTTTGTCAGAGCCCCTGTGAGGCTGCGAGCGGGGAGCGGCCAGGCCCACACTTTCTAGCACCTCTCTCCATCGCTGGCCCAACCAGGGTGTCAGCTGAGAGTCCCCTGAGAGGTTCCGCCCGTCCTCCACCAGCTCCCCTCCCCAGAAGTGCCACAGGTCCATAAACTATAAGGTTTGTATGTGATCTCTCGTGCTTACTTTAGCCGGAGTCGATTTACCTTAAATTCGCAACACACGTTAGCTACAGAACCATAAGCGCTTACGTCGTGGGTTTACGTCCCATTAAAATATTTCATGCTTTCTTGAAATGATCGCTGTGCTTCGAGCAGGGCCACCCCATCAAGCACTCGGCTCGCGCGTGAGTGTGTGCACAGTTCTCGGCAGCCTCCTGTGCACACCAGCCTCCCCAGCTAGCCTGGAAGCTTCTGAAGGGCAGAAACCGCACTGCCTGCCTCTCAGAACCCCCACCTGACGAAGCATCCACGCTACCTCCCTGCTCCAATCCTGGGGTGCCCCTGCAGAGGCTGCCTTTTCTAGCACACGCCTATGCGCAGCGGGTCCTGTGCCAGGAGCAGCTGTCACCCAGCTCTATGGAGAAAAGGGATTCGGGTTCCGCGCAGAAGTCTGACACGGGCCAGGCCTTAAAGGACCTCATGGGGGAAGTCACACCTCTGTAAGTGGTAAGCGTTCGAGCAGAGGTGTGTAAAAAGAGGTGCTGCTACTGGGGGGGTGTGCCCATGGGGCAGCCTGCCAGGACCCATCACCGTTTTCTAAGCGCATCTATCCTACCATTCCGCCCACCTGCCCTGCTTTATACTCCCGCAGGAATATAAGGAAAGTCTCCCCCGTTTCTGACAGGGAAAAGCTGGAAACAGACTAGAAGTCTGCCCACAAGGGTCAGCTAAGGGAGGAACGGTGCAAACATCCAGTGGAACATAGTTAAAAAAGTAACAAGAAAGCTCTCTGTGCTGATTGGAAAAGAACAGCAAGATACAGAGCATGTGAAAAGGGTCACAAAATGATACATATGACAGGGCAGTGCCCAACTACCTTTACACCAATAACAGCTGCCGAGGAGAGCAGGGAAGGGACAGAGGGGGACTTTCCCTTCTGCTCACACACTTACATATGTGCAGATACACACACACTTCTGAGACCTGCGCACTTGTACTAATGTGACGGAATGGAAAGTGATCAGAAGTACAAGGTAAGTTGATGCTGCAGACTAGACCTGGGAGAGCCTAACTGGGTGCTGTCCACGAGTTCCAGTCAAGGGCCACTGGGTGAGGGACTAGACACGCAACTTTTCTCTGGTCAGCTGCAAAGATGAGCTGGAGGGTGGGGGCTGGAGGGCGCACGGGCGTGCAGTCCCAGAGACCAAAATGCAACCCTAGGTCTGCCTATGACTGGAAGATCCTGAGGAGACCACTGGGAACGGTTTCCTCATCTGTGCTGGGCAGCAGAGAGGTGTAGAGCATGCACCTTTTCAAAGTCCACAGACCAGCCCTGCTACCCACCGGCTGGGATCCCAGATCAATCACTGACAGTCCCAGAGTCTCCCTTTCCTTTTGGGATTCTTTTCTCTGACAGCAGGGCTGGGGGGGGGGGGGGCATACTATCACTTACCCTTCAAGAATGTGGCAAGGCTTAAATGATAGCATGTATCTAACTGAAGCGCTTCATACAGGCCTGGCACCTCCTACGTGCCCAATAAACAGCAGCTGCCATCAGTTTCAGCAAGAAGCTAAGTGAGGGCAATACCACCCGCCCTCCCTGTCTACATAATGGGGTATTGAGATTTGAGAAGAGCTCCGGAAACTGAGAATCGAACACAGAAGTGAGGGGCACTTACATAAGGACCTCTCTCCCACCTCAATGCCAAGCCTCAGCTACCACACAGCGAAGATGCCTAGTCTGGGGGAAGGAAGGGGGAGAATCCCGGATCGCTCCCTTTACTCATCCTCTGGACAAAATTCTAATCAGTTATTTGGGGCCCCACATCAGCTGGACAGGAAAACAGTGCACCGGAAGAGAAAAGATGGGCTGCCAGAAGTAGCTCCCGGCTCCTGCTAATTATACCCCAGCCCAGGAACCCTCAGAGTCCTCGCTGCCCGACTCCGGATCCCTTCAAATCCCCACAACTCTGACGCTCGGGTTCCACCGGGCGTGAAGCAAACGGACCCACACTTGTCAAGGTCACGTAACCCAGGCCAACTCCTCCAGCTCTTCCAAACATCATTCCTGGGCACACTCCCCTCCTGAGCAACTCCACAAGCCAAGGGGTCTTTCCTTGCCCAGAAACTTCCACAAACATTATCACCTCCCGGGGTCCTTCTGAGACGCTTCTCCCACAGTTTCCCTGCTCGGCAAAATGCTCCCCCTGCCCTCTTCCAGGTGGCCCTGGATTCCTCCTCCCTGTCCCCATCCCAAGTCCCCTTATGTCCACATCGGACGCCAGCGCACTCCAGTCCAGGCAGGGTTCTCCACCTGACATCCTACACACACCTCCCATCTCAAATCCCACCCCCACCCCCAAACACACACTCCCAAAATTGGGAGTTTCGGCTCCGCAGCTCTTCCACACAGGCTCCTAGGGCAAGTCCTGGCCCTGTCCGGGCTTCTGTCCCCGGGGACCCCTCCCTAACAGCCATACAGACCAGGGCTCCCCAAAGTTCCCTCCTTCAAGGGGAGGGCACACATCTTCCTCCTGGACCCCTCGACGCCCTTCTCTCATCCCCTCAGTCCTCATACAGCCGTCTTTCGCTTCGCCTCCACCGTCCAAACAATCCGAAAGGCACCCGGTCCCAGGCACCGACTCCCTCTCCCTACGCTGGCCGGTTCCCCATCGCTGCACTCTGACCCTCGGCGGCTCCCCACGTCCCCCCGACGCCCCCTCTCTCCCACCCAAATCCCATCGGGCTCCACCTTCCACCCTCACCTGGTCGGGGAAGGAGGTGGGAACCCCGGGGCACCCCTTCGCGCTCCGGCTCACTCCCAGCAAGAATCCCCCCCCCAACCCCTCCCACCACCCCGCGCGGCCGAGGCCCCTCTCCCGGGAGCTCGTCGGCCGGTGCGCTCACTCCCACTGCGGCTCGCAGCCGGTTCCGGGGCCCCGCGCCGCTCCTCTCGGCCGGCCCTGGTCGGGCTCCCCCGCCCCCTCCCGCCTCCAGCCGCCGGGTGCCCTCAGGAGCCCCCTCGGACGGCCCCTCACTCGGTCTCCGGGCCGGTCGCGGTCCCCTCC
>NC_043715.1:49529802-49536828 GCF_006229205.1 Suricata suricatta
ACCCCGAAAGCGCGCGCTCGCGCGCTCGGGTGGGAGGGAGGGGGCGGGACAGAAGCGAGCGCCGCGAGGAGGGCTTAGGAGACCCAGGCCCCGCTCGAGGGTCGCCCCTAGGAAAAGCGGGACTTTGGGAGGGGCCGTTTTCTGCCCCTCTCCTCCAGCTTCGCCCCAAAGAAAGATTCTAACCCCCTCCAGACCCAAATGCCACTGTCCTCGACAATCACTGTCAGGGAGAAAGGGCGACCACCGGGGGTGATTTCAGCCACAGCCCCATCCTCTCTGATTCCTGGTCCGGGTCGGTCGTCATGGTAACCCTTCCGCATCCTGGATCCCTCCCGCTTTGTGGTTATGAAGCCCCAAACTTGTCCTGTCCCTGGACTCCCTGGACGAGGGAAAGGTTGCTAAGGTAATCTAAGTCCCTGGTGGTCTTTCTGCCCCTACCTTCATTTGGTTACTATGGCAACCTCACCTAGCACTCAGGTAGCAAAGACCCCAGTCCCAAGGACACTGACTGCTGAGAGACACCTCTTTTCCCAACCCCTCCCCCTAGCTACCCAGCTGGCATCACCATGGTAACCGGCTCCCCCCCCTTCTCATCGTGGGAGGTCTGTGGCCCAAACCAACCAGGTGTTTTTATTTAGAGGAGAAGATGCTCCGCTGAGGAATAGTTGCTATGGTTACAGGGCCTGGACCAGGAGGTGGAAACAGGCAAGGTCAAACCCTGGTTCCTATGGTAACAAGGGCAGGGAGTGGGGAGTCTCCCCTTTCCAGTGACCCTAGGAACCAGGCTCACCAAGGTAGAGGATGTTTTAGGATTGTGTCTCAGGATGCAGTATGTCTAGGGAAGGGGTTGTCACGGTAACAGCTCTGGTCACTTCTAGCCCCACCTCTCTGGACACTTTCATAGGAAAGGGATGGTTATAGGTCGCTATGATAAACTGACATCCTTCCCACCGGCTCCAGAGACACCCCAGGTGGTGCCTGAGCTTATGGAACCTCAAGTGAAAGGACTCTCTGACCTTCTCATTGCCATTTTTGTGGGTAAGGGGAAGCTGTACCCTCCTGTGCAAAATTGGCTGATTTGGGGTTTTCTGGTTCTTGTTCCCTCAGCAGTGCAGCTGAGCTGGGCTGGACCCGCCCACCAGGAGCTCCCACAGCGGTCTCGGAGGTAAGGAGTCCCACAGTGACACTGGCACTCAGGTGGAAATTGTGCTTCTCCCCAAAGCCTTTCCCACGTACCGCTCATGGTCTTTCCTGTCACATTCCCATCCTGCAGATACAGCAGCTGAGGCCCAGGCCAGATTAGAGCCCAGGGCAGGTGAACCGAGGCCCAAAGGGAATCTGGATCCACTTACATTGTTTTGTGGGGAATGGACAGGGACAAGGTCCCTGCTTAACTGTCCTCTCCTTCCCTGACCACCTTTTTCTCTGTCACACGCCCTGCTGGTTTCCTGACCTATCTACGTCGTGAGTGTGCTTTTTGTCCGCTCACCTCTGGAGGGCCTGCCCAGTGACCGCCTCCGACTTTCCATGTCCCCAGAACACAGAGTCTGGCCCAGACGGTACTCAGCGACTCTCTCTATGTTGAGTTAACAGGTTGAATTGAGGAATATGCCATATTCAGTTTTGAAAGCACCCAAAGAATGTTCCTGAAGGTGGACAGAGAGCTGGGCTGTCTTGAGTAGACCCAAGGGAGATAGCAGAGGTCATTGGTTGAAAACGTGACTTGGGACAAAACGTGCCAGGTTCGTGAGGCACATTTGGGTCCATGATTTCGTAGCTGCGTGACCTCGAGCGCGTGACTTCACTTCTCTGTGCTGCCGGTCTCCTCATCTTTAAATGTGATCAGAACAGGAAGATCAAACAAAGTTCGTATGCGTAAAGTGCTTTGGAAAGGGGTCTGGCATATCACAAGTGGCTAGAATTGTTGATATTACTATCCTGTTGGGATTCAGAGAAAGATAGAACATTCACATCTTCAAAATCATCGTTTCATCCACTTCACCTCCCTGAAAGAGATTTGAGCCTTCGAAGTTGGGGAAGCCAAGGACCAACCTTGTCAGGGGGCTGGATGATTCCTTTCTCTTTCTTCTCTGATGCCTTTGCCTCCTGGTCTGACTGTCATACCCGCTGGTCTCTGCGGACTGGGTTTCTGTCCTCTGTCCTGCCGGGCACCTCAGGGCCCGGAGTCACCCAGACAGCATTCCAAGAGCCAGGGCCTGGGAGGTAGAGACCTGAGTCCTCCATGATTTCTATCTCTGAGCCACACGTCCCCCATCTTGAATAACTGGACTCAGTCATTGGTGCCACACAAATTTACTAAGCACCTGCTATGTGTCAGGCACCAAGCTGTGGCCTGAGTCTATATCAGGGAACAAAATAATAAGTGAAATCTACATGATAATGACAAGGGGAGAAAATGCAGGGATGGGGCACAGGAAATATGTGCATGATAGGTGTGTTTTGAAAAAGAATAGCCAAAGAGAGGGCTCCCTGGACAGGTGACATTTGAGCAGAGGCCTGAAGGCCAGGAGGGAGGAGCACGCGGATACCTGGGGATGACCTTCCAGGCAGAGGGAGTAGCTGATCTCCTGCCCTGGTGTCCCGGAGGTATTTGAACACTGGTGTTTGGCGGCCAGTGTGGCTGGCACTGAGGGTCAGGGTAGAGGATCACGCGGAGCCCAGTGGGCCCCAGCAAAGACTTGGCTTTTCCTTTGAGTGAGTTGTGGGCCACAGAAGGGTCTGAGCAGACGCGGGACAGGATCAAATTTGAGTTTTAACAGGCTCTCTCTGGGCGTTGAGTAGGGACCAGACTGTTGGGGATGCAGGCAGAGCAGGAAGATGGTGTCTTTAGAATCTTCCAAAGGTTCCGAAACCATCCATGGTCTCCCCTGTGCTTCTATGTACAAAAGCTCTAAGATGCTAAGATTTTTAAGACCCCGTAGATTCTACGGTTCCAAAGCCCCCCCCCCCCCCCCAGTAATGTGAGGTCAGGGTTGCTGCCTGTCTCTCTGGGCCTTGTGTCCACTGCCATGTCCCCAGTGCCTGGCACATTGTAAGAGTTCCACAAACAGAGGGAAGGACTGAAGGAAGGAAGAATCAGTCTAATATCCAGAAGGCAATTCCAAGGTTCTAAAACTTACGTTGTTGGGGCATGTGGGTGGCTCAGTCAGTTAAGCGTCAGACTTCGGCTCAGGTCATGATCTCACAGTCTGTGAGTTAGAGCCCCGTATCAGGCTCTCTGCCCTCAGCACAGAGCCTGCTTCAGGTCCTCTGTTTTCCTCTCTCTCTCCCTCTATCAAAAAATAAACATTAAAAATATCTAAAAAAAGAAGTTGCTCTTAAAGTGGAATTTGGATAGTTAAGTGCCTGCCAAGTTGGGTCAGAGAAGGGCAAACAGGCCTGGGATGGGTGAAGAGAGGCAGGAGGCTATTCCTGGGAGGAGAGAGAGAGGGAAAAGGAGGCGGATGGCCCAGGGTACGTAGTCATAGTGCAGACTTTGGCTTCAGGAACCTGAGGCCTCATAGACTCATAGGTTCTCATAGAGAACCGTGACGCTGGCCGTCATTTCTTTGCCAAGTGCACTTCCCTTGTGTGTGTGTGTGTGTGTGTGTGTGTGTGAGCAGGTATTCATTTTTGAGAGACAGAGAGAGTGAGCGTAATTGGGGAGGAACAGAGAGAGAGAAGGAGACACAGAATCCAAAGCAGGTTCCAAGCTCTGAACTGTCAGCACAGAACCTGACGTGGGGCTCAAACCCATGAACTGTGAGATCATGACTTGAACTGAAGTCGGATGCTCAACCGACGGAGGCACCCAGGCGCCCCACCAAGTGCACTTTCAGTGCCCAGCCATGTGCTGGGAACACAGAGGTGGTCGAGGAAGTCCCGGCTTTACCCTCTTGGGTCTCACAGTCTCGTTGGGCAGACAGATCCATCCCGAGATGACACCCGGCCAGAATGGGCAGGGTGGGGACGGGGAGCCCAGGGAAGACTTCTAACCCAGCCTGGGGTTTGGGCGAGGGCTTCCTGGGGAAGGAGGCATCAGAGATGAGTCCTAAAGCAGAAGTAGGCATTCTTTAGGAGGAAAGAGGCATGGGGAGGAGGGGTGTTTGGGAGCAGAAGGAAGAGAAGGCAGTACAAAGGCTTAAAAATCAGATCTGTTTGAAGAGAAGTCCAAGGTGGCTTAGGCATAGAGTCTGACACATGGCAGGAGATGGCGCTGGATCCGGTGGGCCAGCAAGGGACAGGTCACCCACAGGCTTGTGGGATGTTTTAAGAAACCTAAACTCTCTCCTCAGGTTACGAGGAGCCATGGCGGGTTCAGACCAGGGAGGGAGAGGTCAGGTCTGTGCTTTATGAAAATCTCTGTGTCAGTTAAGTTCAGGTTGTGAACTCGCATTTGTGGGTTCAAGCCCCACACGGGGCTCTCTGTTGTCAGCACAGAGCCCGCTTCATCTCCCTCTCTCTGCCCCTCCTCTGCCTCACACACGCTCACTCTCTCACTCTCTCTCAAAAACAAATAAAAGCATTAGAGAGAGAGAGACGGGGAGGCTGAGTGGGGATCTGGGTGGACCAGGGCCGAAAGGGGAGCTTTGGTCAGAAGGATCTAGGAGGTGGGAAGATTAGCTGAGTCTCTGATGTCACCTCTTTCTGGGAGGAGTAGAAACCTAGGGAAACCCATCGTGGGAAAACATTTCTAGGATCTGCTCACACTTCCCGCGCTAGGGACCAGCTGGAGCTCCAAGTGGTGCCGGGTACAGGGAGGCAGCGCCACCTAGAGGTTGCTTCGGAGTGCTGCCGATGAGTGAAGAGTGGGCGTGCCCTACCTCCCCAGCCCTCTTGGGATGCAGCACCCTCCCCCCCCAAAAAAAAATTCCGGGGCGACCGGGGTGGCTCAGTCTGTTAAGCGGCTGACTCTTAATTTCGGCCCAGGTCGTGATATCATGGTTCGTGAGTTTAAGCCGTCTATCAGGCTCTGTGCTGACATCAAGAGCCTGCTTGGGATTCTCTGTCTCTCTCTCTCTCTCTCTCTCTCTGCCTCTGTCCCTCCCCTGCTCATGCTCTCTAAACAAACAAACAGGGGCGCCTGGGTAGCTCAGTCGGTTAAGCATCCGGCTTCGGCTCAGGTCAGATCTCTCGGTTCGTGGGTTCGAGCCCCGCGTCGGGCTCTGTGCTGACAGCTAGCTCAGAGCCTGGAACCTGTTTCGGATTCTGTATCTCCTTCTCTCTCTGACCCTCCCCTGCTCCAACTGTCTCTCTCTGTCTCTCAAAAATAAATAAAAAGCATTAAAAACTTTTTTTTAAATAAACAAACATTTTTAAAAGAATTTAATTGTAATAAAATACACAAAGCAAAATTTATCATAACAATTCTTAAGTGAATAGTTCAGTAGTGTTATATATATTCAACATTACTGTGCAGTCTCCAGAACTTTCTCAATCTTGCAAAACTGGAAATCTATACCCTTAAACAACTCCCATTTCGCCCTCCCTCCCCAGCCCCTCACGACCACTTTTCTACTTTCTGTTTCTAGGAGGTTGTTGTTTGTTTGTTTGTTTTTAAGTTTATTTATTTTGAGAGCCAGCGAGCACAGAGGAGGCGCAGAGGGAGAGAGAGAGTGAACCCGGGAGGAGCAGAGAGAGAGGAGACACAGAATCTGAAGCAGGCTCCAGGTTCTGAGCTGTCAGCACAGAGCCCGACTCAGGTCTCGAGCCGACAGACTGTGAGATCAGAACCTGAGCCAAGGTGGGCGTTTAACCGACTGAGCCACCCAGGCGCCCCTAGCTTTTCTTGCAAAACCAAAACAATCTGGCTAACCATCAGGAGATGACCAGATGGCACAGGACTCGAGGAAGTGAGAAGAGGACAGTAGGGGAGGGACTTGGTGGCCAATGCTGCCGCTGCAGCTCCCCCTGGAGCCAGGGCAGGGTGTGAGAAGGACAGGGAAGAGAGATCAGGAGGGGCTTCCTGCAGGAGGGAATGGTGGAGGCAGAAGGTGCAGCCTAGGCTTGGGGATGGAGTTGGGCATTTATCATTGAACCCCAAACAGAGCAAGATGTTGCCCCTCCCCCCCAAAAAAGGATAAGAAACAGGTAGGATTGAACAAGGAAAACGGGAGGGTGAATCGCTTGATAAAAACTTACTGAGCACCAGGTCCTGTGCAGTGTGGAAGGAGGGACCCAGCAGTGCCGGAGACAAGCTCAGGGCCTTCCCTCGTGGGCTAGGGTGGGAGAACCCAAGGAGCCGAAGGAGCCCAGAGGGGAAGTCAGAAAGGGCTTCTGGGAGGAGGGCAAGTCAGAGCTGAAACCACATACAGAATGGGCCGCTGGGAGGGAAGGGCAATGCTGAGGATGAAGGGGGTCTGGGAGGAGGTTTCTGACAACCAGCTCTAGCTTCCCCTTTCACTCTCCCCTCCCCAGGATGCCCCGGAGGCCCAGCTAGGGCCTGACTTTGGCCCCATGCGGCTCACCCGCTGCCAGGCTGCCCTGGCAGCCGCCATCACGCTCAACCTCCTGGTCCTCTTCTATGTCTCGTGGCTACAGCACCAGCCCAGGAACTCCCGGGCCCGTGGTCCCCGCCGTGGAGCTGCTGCCGGCCCCCGCGTCACCGTCGTGGTGCGCGAGTTCGAGGCCTTTGACAATGCTGTGCCAGAGCTGGTGGACTCCTTCCTGCAGCAGGACGCAGCCCAGCCGGTGGTGGTGGCCGCCGACACGCTCCCCTACCCTCCCTTGGCCCTGCCCCGGGTTCCCAACGTCCGCCTGGCGATACTCCAGCCCGCCCTGGACCGGCCCGCCGCGGCCTCGCGCCCCGAGACCTACGTGGCCACCGAATTCGTAGCGCTGGTGCCCGACGGGGCGAGGGCCGAGGTACCGGGCCAGCTAGAGCACATGGTGGACGTGCTTCAGGCCGGAGGCGCACGCCTGGTGGCCGCCCCCGTCGCCTCCGCCAACCCGGCGCGGTGCCTGGCCCTGAACGTCAGCCTGCGGGAGTGGACCGCTCGCTACGGTCCCTCCCCCGCGGCGCCCCGC
>NC_043715.1:49536928-49558339 GCF_006229205.1 Suricata suricatta
ACGTGGTGGGCGTGCTGGAGGCGGCGGGCGTGCGCTACTGGCTGGAGGGCGGCTCGCTGCTGGGAGCCGCCCGCCACGGGGACATCATCCCCTGGGACTACGACGTGGACCTGGGCATCTACCTGGAGGACGTGGGCAACTGCGAGCAGCTGCGCGGGGCCGAGGCGGGCTCGGTGGTGGACGAGCGCGGCTTTGTGTGGGAGAAGGCGGTCGAGGGCGACTTCTTCCGCGTGCAGTATAGCGAGAGCAACCACCTGCACGTGGACCTGTGGCCTTTCTACCCCCGCAACGGGGTCATGACCAAGGACACGTGGCTGGACCACCGGCAGGACGTCGAGTTCCCCGAACACTTCCTGCAGCCCCTCGTGCCCCTGCACTTTGCCGGCTTCGTGGCGCAGGCGCCTAACAACTACCGTCGCTTCCTGGAGCTCAAGTTTGGCCCCGGGGTCATCGAGAACCCCGAGTACCCCAACCCGGCGCTCCTGAGTTTGGCGGGAAGTGGCTGAAGGCTCAGCGCCCGCTCCTGGGGTCAGGAGGGCAGACATGTGGTGGGCGGGCCGCGGGTGCCAGGCTGCCCTGCAAGGCCCAGCACCGGCCCGGACTTCAAAGATACTGCCCGAGACTCCCAGGAGCGTGGGCTTTATTTACAGCACGGACAGTTTTTGTAAAGAGGAAAACGGTTGGGTTCTGGGCTGGACTAGCGCGACTAAAACCCCAGCTCTACCACTTGCGACTTAGGTGGGACCGAGCGATTGTCCCAATTTTTCTGTGCTTCAGTTTCTTCCAGGATCCAGTGAGCACCCTCAGGGTCTAGCTCAGTCTGTCGGACGCTTGCTTGCTGGGCTCGCTTCCGCCACTAGAGGGCGCCGTTGTCCTGCTGTGGGGCCAAGGCGGCGGGAAGCCTGGCGTCTCCGTTGTTCTGTAGCTGCCCTGCCTCTTCTGGCTTTGGTCTCTCCAGTCCCCGTATCTTGCAAGACAGGATAGCTGTCTCCCTTCGGGAGCCCCGTGAGGGGCACGCTGCTCTTGACCTCACCTTACAGAGGAGGAAGCAGGCTCAGCCCTGAGCTGCAGCTATGGTTAAGAACCGGGTCCTGGATGCCCGCCCCACGCCATGTTAACGGTGTTACCTCGTTTTTTTAGCTCGCTGCAAAGCGGGATAAACAGTAATCACAGCCACACATACTGTGTGCTCAGTATTTCACACAAGGTTAACTGATTTATGTCTCACCTCAACCCCCTGAGAGCTGCTATTATTACCACTTTGCAGGTGAGCAAACCGAGGCTAGAACGGTAACGTCATTTGCCCAAGGTCACACAGCTTGGGAAGTGACAGCGCAGGGACTTGAGCCCAGGCAGCCCATCTGGAGCCCACACTGAAGTTGGACACCATGCCCCTCTCTCCTAAAGGTGCCGGAGGGGCGATCCGGGGAGGCCGTGCTGCTCTGCCTCTCTGAAACTCCACTTTACACCTCAAAAATAGGCATGATGAAAGTTTACCCCACAGGGGTACACTGAGGCACTTGAGTGGTAAAGGGGTCGCGAATCAAGGTTGGCTCCTGGCTCGGCCACTTATTTTCTTTGCCAACTTAGGCAAGTCACTGTCTCCCCGAACCTATAGATGGGGGGGCGGGGTTGGTGTCCTTGCAGAAATGTGAAGCCCTTGGAGGAAGAGACTTCACAGACCAGCAAGAGAGAAGACAAATGCAAATTTGGCCCAATCTCCTGAGGCTCAGCCCTCTGAGGCCTGACTTCTTAGCACATATTCTCTGTGTTTAGCCACTGGACCCGCAAACGACTCCCAGACTGTTGGGTTTCCATGGAGCACTTGGGAAACATCCGGGGAATGATTCGGGGTGACCGCGTGGTGCTCTTAGCTCTTGGGAGCCCCGGCCCAGGGACAGAGATGTTTCCTCATATGCAGGCCGTCTCCACCTAATAAAACATCGTCCCTTGTCACATGCGGTTTGGGAATGTCCCATGGGGCATTCATGTGTGATGTTCAGAATCTTTTGTAACAGGTTCAGTAATATATAAATTAATATATGAGTCAATATATGCATCTGAGTATTTAAATATTTCTTTTTTATTCTCTAAAGAATGGAAATGATCTCTCTATATAGAATACATATTTCTTTAAATTGTTTGCCAAAGACGTAAGCTGAAGCTCAAATGGTTCTTAAATCATTACAATGATTCTGTTTTATTTAGAAACTTATTTAGAAACTGTTGGTGTGATTTCTTGACCGACACAGCTATACACACACACACACACACACACACACACACACACACACACATTCACTTATTTATTTAATTGTTTATTTAATATATAAAAAATAACCCTGCCTTAGCTGTGATTTGATAAGGAAACCACACCAAGTGCTTCTAGCAACTTCCCGTTCAACTAAGGATCATTAGGTGACTTGGGTCTCAATGGATCTTCTCTCTTAGGATTATCCATAGCGTTTTGCTGTGTTCTCCTCTCCTCGCTGTTACTGAACTAACAGCAATTACACTAAAAACTTTTGTAGCCTGTATACCGCCATCCGACAGCTTTGTGCATTAAATGCCTTCATCATCGATTAAGTAATAATATGACAGAAAACCTACTGCAACAAGGAAGTCGAATTAATGAGTTTCTATGAAAATGTGTTTTGCTGAATTGTGCTCTTTCAACTAGTCTTGGAGCTAGAACAGAGGCATTTTGATATTGTAAAAACCAGCACATCCATCCTAATGCACTAGCCTCCCTTAGAAAAATCGGGTTAAGAATTATCGGAGCCCAGGGTCGCCTGGTTGGCTCAGTTGGAAGAGTGTGCAGACTCTTGATCTCTGGATCGTGAGTTCAAGCCCCTCGTTGGGTGTGATTACTTAAATGAATAAGAAGTAAATACAGATTAAAAATTAAAAGGGGCGCCTGGGTGGCTCAGTCGGGTAAGCATCCAACTTAGGCTCCGGTCATGATCTCGCAGTGCGTGAGTTCGAGCCCCGCATCGAGCTGTGTACTGACAGCTCAGAGCCTGGAGCCTGCTTCAGATTCTGTGTCTCCCTCTCTCTCTGCCCCTCCCCCACTCATGTTCTGTCTCTCCCTCTCTCAAAAATAAAAGTAAAATTTTTATTTTTTATTATTTATTTTTTTTAAATAGTTTATTGTCAAATTGGTTTCCATATAAATTTTTTTATTAAAAAAAATTTTATCTGAGCCCAGAACCTAACTCTCTATTCATGCAAACACAAAGTCCTTTTGGTAAGGTTTTAATAGGTCCTAAATGAGGGAAGCTTATATTGTGTTTTATTCAAAACTCGGCCAAGGATTTTCGACAGTTTCTGAAAATCATGTTCCATCTCCATGGCTTTTGATACCCAGACACCGATATCATGTTTCCAGCTGGTGGAAACCGCCTACATCACCCATGCAGACACCTAGCTACCTCCTTGGGTTCTTGGTTCTGCCCCATAGATTTTTGTATTGAAATTCCTATTATAAATTATCCTTTTATTTCTTTTTTGTTACAGTTAGGGCAATATAGAGACGGGGGGATTGTGTGTGTGTGTTTAAGTTTATTTCGAGAGAGCAAGCACAAGCAGGGGAGAGGCAGAGAGGGAGAGAATCCCCAGCAGGCTCTGTGCTGACCAACATGGGGCTCGAACCCATGAACTGTGAGATCAGGACCTGAGCCAAAATCAAGAGTCAGCTACTTAATCGACTGAGCCACTCAGGCACCCCTAAGTTTTTGTTTTGTTTTTTTGTTTTTTTTTTTAATTTTATTTATTTTTAATACAGAGAGAGACAGAGCATGAGAGGGGGAGGGGCAGAGAGAGAAGGAGACACAGAACCGGAAGCAGGCTCCAGGCTCTGAGCTAGCTGTCAGCACAGAGCCCGACGCGGGGCTTGAACCCACGAACGTGAGATCTGACCTGAGCCGAAGTCGGAGGCTCAACCGACTGAGCACCCAGGCGCCCCACCCCTAAGTTTTTAAAATCATGTGCAGGGAGCGCCCAGCTGGCACCATCAAAAAATCATGTGACTCTTAATCTCAGGATCGTGGGATTGAGCCCCACGTTGGGTATAGCGATAACTAAAATAAGTAGAACCTTAAATAAACAAAATCATGTGCAGATGAGTTATATTATCTATTGCATTTCATTCCATTTCGGCAGAGCCAAGAGGATTTTCCCAGAGCTGACATTCCAGCCATCACATGCACCGGTGTGGCCATCAGGGTGGTTAAAACACAGAAATATCAAATTATAGATTCTCGCTAAACGGCCACTGCCATGAGCCCCCTATTATCACCCTCCCGGCTCTCCAAGAGGACTCCTTGGATCTCCCCCCACCCTCCAGCAACCAAGGGGTTAACCCCAGGCATAGATGGAGGGAAGCGGGCCCATGTCTTAAATGCCATTGGATGGTCCGCTCCCTTTTCCAAGCAGCAAATATTTGTGTCTCCTTCTTGGCATTACAAAATGTTTGCTGTGGAAAGTGGCGGGCAGGCAAAGAGCCACGTACAAGTGCACCTTTCTATACAGTAGCCCCAGACTGGAGACCATCCAGTGTCCAAGACAAGTGAATGGATTGACAAACTGGCGAAGGGCAGAGAGCGGAATGCTCTTTGGTGATGAAACACCAGAAGGAATGGGCTGAAATGTGCAAAAACCTTCCTAAATCTCAAAGGCATGATGCGGAGTGAGTAAGTGGACGCAAAAGGCAACATAACATATAATTCCACTAATGCGAAATTCTAGAAGAGGCAGACTATCCTTAGTGACCCAAAGCAGATCAGGGGTTGTCGGGGCGTGAGGGCGGAGGGAGGGAAAGATCGCAAAGGAGCAGCAGGAAATCTGGGGCGGGGGGGGGGCGGGGGGCGGGAATATCCTGTGTCTTGATGGTGGTGGGTTTCACTAACATAAGCATCTTGTCAAAACTCATGCACCTTCCTTAGCAGAAGCAGTTTATAGGATTCAAGTTACACTTTAAGGTTGACCCCTCCCCTCTGAAAAAGTCCAACAGGGTCTAGGGGCCTAGAAACAGTGTCGCTAGGAGAGACAAAGCTGTCCTTACCCTGTGTTTGGCCCCCCTCCCCCCCCCGTCTTGTGACTATGAGCCTAGGATGCAGGTCCAAGCCCAGTGAAGGGGAAGCCTGCTCACTTCTTCCCAAGCCAGGCCCCTTTGAAGGGGCAAGAGGGGTGTCCCCCCAAAACAGGGGTGGACTGGGCAATGGAGGAAGGGAGCAGGAGGTGGGAGCTGGGCCCCAGAGGGTGGCCTTACAGGTCCTTTGCTTTCTGCTCATCATGTAAACTTCACTAGTGGCCTTTGCGGGAGGCATAACAGAGCCATTGTCACCAGAGGGTGAGGCTCCGGAGTGCTTACCCAAGGTCACACAGCTGGCAGCCAGGAGCAGGATCTGAGCTACTGTAACAGCCTCTTCGGGCCAGGTGGCTCTGTAGCTGGAGCCCAGTTCATTCATTCTGCAAATGTTTATTGAGTACCTACTATGTGCCAGGCCCCATGCTGTGCCGAGCATACAGTGGTAAATGGGACAGAGGTGGCGTGCCCATCCTGGCGGGGACCAGGTCTGGGAGTCCCTGTCTACACCAAAGCAGCCCGAAATGGTTCCAGGCTTTTCATATGACCCAGATCAGCATCTTAGGCAAAGTGTTGGCATGTGCCCAGCAAATCTTAAAAATGGAATAGTAAGGGTGGCTCAGTCGGTTAAGCATCCGACTTATCCTCAGGTCATGATCTCACGGTTTGTGGGTTCGAGCCCCACGTCGGGCTTGCTGCTGTCAGCATGGAGCCTGCTTTGGATCCTCCAGCCCCCACCCCTCTCAAAAATAAACAAACATAATGGAATAGAAAAAAAAAAAGGAGAAATACTGTTCTGTTGGATTTGGCCGAGTTATGTATCCCTTGTATTATACGCAGTATAGGTAAAACATTACATATGCATGTGTGTACCTCTTTAAACAGGCACCCTTCATAATCTAAATCTAATCCATTCCCAAAAAGCACTAAATAGAAAAAAAATGGGAAAAAACCATTCTTTTAAGTGGGGAAAACAACGCACTCAGCTCCTTCCAGCAACCCCAAACATTTTCCCCAAATACCATTAAAACTCTTAAACACTGTTGGAGCACCTGGGTGGCTCATCGGGTAAGGGTCCAACTTCAGCTCAGGCCAGGATCTCACCATTTCTGAGTTCAAGCCCCGTGTTGGGCTCTGTGCTGACAGCTCAGAGCCTGGAGCCTGTTTTGGATTCTGTGTTTCCCATCTCTTTCTGCCCCTCCCCTGCTCATTTTCTTTCTTTCTCAAAAATAAATGTTAAAATTTTTTATTAAAAAATGGGGTGCCTGGGTGGCTCATTCAGTTAGACATCTGACTTCGGCTCAGTAATGATCTCATGATTCGTGGGTTCAAGCCCCATGTTGGGCTCTGTCCTGATAGCTCAGAGCCTGGAGCCTGCTTCAGACTGTGTCTCTCCCTCTCTCTGCCCCTCCCTGCCTCAAGCTCTGTCTCTCTCTCTCTCTCTCAAAACTAAACATTAAAAAAAAGTTTAAAAATTATTTAAAAAAACCTCTGAAACACTGTTATAACCACCCAAGGATTTGGGCATAATCGAAAGCACTGAATATGACAATTATTCAACCCTTAATGAACTCATTCGTCATTATGTTCGTGTGTGATACACAACAGTTTTGCACAGAATCAGATACTAGACTCTCCTTCCACACTGCAGTGATCACGTGATGTAACTAAACAAAAACAAAGCAACAAAAAGATGCGAAAGATACCCCCTGAAGATACCATCTATAATTGGACGTGGGTTGGTGGTGCCTCCCGGGCACCTGGCAGGAGTCGGCAGGGCCCTGCGGGGAGATCACTATCAGTGATGTGTAACACACTTCAGCAACATACAAGACCAGAACCAGGATCTCACCTCCAGGTGAGCCCTGACTGGGTATCATCCACATCCTAGACTCCCAACAGGACTTTAACACAGCGGCCCGGCACGGTTTTCTTTATTCAAATAGCAAATTCTGCGTTAAATACAAAAGGGGGGGAGGAGCCAGTCATTACTGCCGCTACTGGATAGAGTTCAAGTATCCAGGAAATGCCTGTAAGTGGCTCAACAGAAAGTCAGTCTCTTCCCAGGAGCTGCAAGAAATTTTCAACGGCAAGATGTTTGTTACACGTGGGTAAACTTGTGCACGTCTTGAGTGTGCAGGCGAGCGTGCCTAAATGTATACGTCTGTGTAAGCATCACCCGGGTCAAGATATGGAGCGTTTGCAAGATCTTAACATAACCGACTGAGCCACCCAGGCGCCCCTCCGGTGGCGTTTTTTTGACGAACAGAGAACTTATTTCGGTGAAGTCTGATTTATCGTGTTTGGTTGCTTTCTGTGTGATTCATGCTTTGGGTCTTAAGAACATCTGATGAGATACAATTTTGTTGCTATAAAAAAATGTCTTTTGGAGTGATGGCAGTGTTTGTCCTCAGTCTCCCCCACCCCGGCAGGGTCCCCAGGAGTGTTTGGAAGGAACAGCAGGCCTGGGGGACAGGGCGGGGTGTTCCATGGAGTCACAAAACACACACACACACACACACACACACACACACGCACGCACGCACACACACACCTGTACCCCAACATCGAGGCCTCCCGGATCTGGTGTTGGGGAGAGAGGCCGGGACCCCTGGAACGCTCAAGTGTGCAGGCAGGGCCTCTAGAGCCCGGTTCACAATCCCGATGTCCAGAGTGCCCCCAACAGGGCAGGCTAGGTCCCCACGGGGTTTACATAACCGACTCCTTCTCGCAGGGGTCCGCATGCCCAGCAGATCCCAGGCGGTGTTTGAGGAGGGGGTTCCCCTCCTCAGTGGGGGTGGGCAGTGGAGCCAATGGCACCTCACTCTTCACTTGGATCAATTCTGGCACCGAACTCCGCAGCTCTGTGCGATCGACGTAACTCTGGAGGAGTCCTGCCCCAAAGGCATCACCTTCCACATTGAGGACTGTGCAGGACCGGTCCCTGCAGGGGCAGAAGGGAGAGGGAAGTGAGTGGGAGAGGGGAGAGGGTAGGGCCCAACCCTCAGCCTCTCCTCGCAAATCTTTTTTTTTTTTTGGGAGAGAGAGAGAATCCCAAGCAGGCTCTGCACTATCAGCCTCAGCCTGAAACAGGGATCAAACCCCGTTAAGTTGAAATTGAGTCAGATACTCAACCATGACTTGAGCTGAAATTGAGTCAGATGCTCAACCAAATGAGCCACTCAGGTACCTGCCTCTCCCCCCAGATCTTGAAGTCACATCACGCCCTCCTTCGTGCAACCCTGTTCTACTTCTAGTATTTATTTTTGAGAGAGAGACAGAGTATGAGCAGGGGAGGAGCAGAGATTGAAGGAGACACAATCTGAAGCAAGCTCCAGGCTCTGAGCTGTTAGTACAGAGCCTGATGCGGGGCTCGAACTCACAGACCGTGAGATCATGACCTGAGCCACCCAGGTGCCCCTCTCGCCCCCATTCTACTTCTAGATACAACTCATCCCTCCCAACTCATCCCTCCATCCTCCCAAATATCCCTTTCTCCTAGAGCCTCCAAGGTCTTTTCATACGAGATCCAAGAGGCCCCCTAACTCTCCTCTTCCCTATGGAATCTAAGTGCCCCATCATCACACTTTCTTTGCCTTAGAACCCCAAAGATACCCTCCTCCAGCCTCTCTGGACACTAAATGACACTTCTTCCAATAAAACACAAGCTTTGCTTCTCCTGCAACCTCAAAAAGTCATCCCTCCCTTTTCTTGGGTCCTCAGAAGACCTCTCTTCTTCCCCCCGAAATACTATGTTCTGCCTCATAATCCTAAAGATTTCTTTTGGCCTCCTCTTCATACTTCATACTTCATGAGGGGGGGTGACATTTTAGAAAATTGGGCTCTAATTCACATAGGGTAAAATTCACCCTTCGAAAGTATATAATCCAGTGGTTTTTCATATATTCAGAGTTATAGGACCATCACTCTATTTAATTCCAAAACATTTCCATCACTCTAAAAAGACACTCCTAGGGGCGCCTGGGTGGCTCAGTCGGTTAAGCATCAGACTTCAGCTCAAGTCATGATCTCACAGTTCGTGGGTTCAAGTCCCGCATGGGGCTCTGTGCTGACAGCTCAGAGCTTGGAGCCTGTCTTCAGATTCTGTGTCTCCCTCTCTCTCTGCCCCTCCCCTGCTCATGCTCTGTTTCTCTCTGTCTCAATAATAAGTAAACATTAAAAAATGTTTTTAATAAATAAATAAGTAAAAATAAAGACACTCCTATACCCCTTAAACAGTTATCCCCCATTCTCTCCTCCGCTAGCCCCTGGCAACGGCTAAGCTACAGTCTACAGATTGGCCTATTCCTGCACGGGGCTCAGTACGGTTAACGTGGAGCCTGCTTGGGATTCTCCCTCTCTCTCTCTCTCAAAAAAATAAACATGAAAAAAAAAAACCCTCAAAGACCCCCTTCCCTCCGATCAGAAGGCTCAAGATGCCATCCGCTTTCCTCCAGAACTCCCTTCCTTCCTCTCTCCTCCTCGGAGGCTCTCGGTGCCCGTCTTGTTCACCTTCTTTCCCAGGGTACCCGTTAGGCCCCTGAAGCCCCAGACCCACACTTACACTAGCCAGTCCACAGCCAAGATCAAGGAGATGTCGTTAACTGGCAGGTTGACTGCCTCCAGGATGATGGCCAGAGTGAGGACACCTCCAGCCGGAATGCCCGCGGCACCCACGCTGGACGCTGTGGCGGTGACCCTGAGGGGACGAGAAGGGAGGTCAGGGACAGAGCTCGGTAGTGGAAGGAGCTGCCGCGGGAGCCCTGCCCCCCTCCCGCCTCTGTCCATTCTCGGGGGCCAGATCAGGTGGGCCCGGGGTCCTGGCTGCAGCCCTCCACACTCACAGGATGGTGATGATCTTCACAAAGTCCAGGGACTGCTGGTTGAGCTGTGCAATAAACACGGCGGCCACGCACTGGAAAAGCGCCGCACCATCCATGTTGACGGTGGCACCGATGGGCAGGATGAAGCGGCTGATGTGCCTGGCGACACCATTCCTCTCCTCCACGCACTTCATCATCAGGGGCAGCGTGGCTGAGCTGAGCAGCAGGTCAGTTAGCGCGCGTGGCCCGCCCCCTGCCGAAGCCCCGCCCAAATGATGCGCCCTCCCCCAAGGGCCAATCAGCACAAACCCAGGCTCCGCCCACCAGCCTAGAGCCCTCCTCTGCCAGCCCCACCCTTCTCAGCCCCTAGCCTTCTGTAGTTCCTGGCCCTTCTCTTCCCAGAGCCAGAGTCACAGGGGATCCTGTAGAATGTCAGGATTCCAAACTGTAGGACTCCTCTGCCCCTGGAAGGGTATAGACTGCTCTCCTTCAAAATACACACAAAAATCCAACCTAAGTTCTACAATGTCTAGGAGCTCACTGCCCCACACTCCCCGGCTACTCCCCCAATAATAGGCCTTGGCTAAGAATCGCTATTCTCTTGGGGATGCTGCTGTCGGGAGGGCCAAGTTCGAGGGTGGAAAGAACTCCCAGAGGTCGGATCCAGGGTGCAGCACTAGACCACTGCCCCCACGGCCAGGCCTTGTGGGGGAGAAGTTTTTAGGAAGGGAAAAAGAAATCTCTAAGCAGTGAGTGGTTTTCCAATTGCAGGGGGGGAGGTGGGGGGAGGGGGGCTTTCCAGGACCTTATGAGAAATGTGCAAAAGCATGGCCCCCGTACCCAGATCCAATGTCCCCAGAAATTCAAGGGTCTTCAGATAGCTGATGTCCACTGAGGGCCCCTTGGCTTAAAAATCCCACACTGGTCTGCCCCCAAGGCCATACCTAGATGAGGTCCCGAAGGCAGTGGCCAGCGGTGTCATGATGCCCCACAGGAAGCGGTAGGGGTTTTTGCGGGTGAAGAAGAAGTAGATGAGAGGCAGCACCAGAAGCCCATGGATGGCGTGGCCCAGCAGGCAGCACAGGATGTATTTGCCAAGGGTGGTGAAGAGCAGCCACACGTCCTCCATCTCCAAGATCTTGCCAGCCACCAGGAACAAGATGCCCACAGGGGCATACCTAATTACCCAGGAGACAGATGGCAGCTTCTGACTACGTGCTCGCCCAGGGCCCGGCCACAGCCTCCCTTGTGGGCAGGAGACACCCGAATCTATGTGTGATCGAGTATGGGCACCTGCCCTCCCATCCTCCAAGCTTGATCCCCTTGCAAATAGGGCAGAGGGGAGAGGTGCCTATGGGTGACTCAGTCTGTTAAGCATCCAACTTCCGTCAGGTCAGGTCCTTGCAGTTTGTGAGTTCGAGCCCCGCATCAGGCTTGCTGCTGACAGCTCAGAGTCTGGAGCCTGCTTCGGATTCTGTTTCCCTATCTCTATCTGCCCCTCCCCCATTCACATTTTTTCTCTCTCAAAAATAAACATTAACAAACTTTTAAAAAAATAATAAAAGAAAGAACATAGAGCAGAGGGAGATAAAGGAAGCCTGGGGGCCTCCATTGGAGCACAACCACCAACCAGATTGGGACTTAACACATGCCCCCCAGGTGTGAGTCATTCATGTTTTCTGGGTTCACTTGTTACAGCTGTTAGGATGATTTTTTTTAGTGTTTATTTTTGAGAGAGAGAGAGAGAGAAACTGAGCATGAGCAGGGGAGGGGCAGAGAGAGAGGGAGACACAGAATTGAAAGCAGGCTCCAGGCTCTGAGCTGTCAGCACAGAGCCCGATGAGGGGCTCAAACTCACAAACTGTGAAATCCTGACCTGAAAGGAAGTCGGACGCCTAACCGACTGAGCCACCCAGGAGCCCCGCAGCCAGGATGATTTAAACTGATACAATCTCTCACCACTTCCGTGAAATAGAAAAAGTCCACGGTTCATGTCTTAATAGCAAGCCATCGATACGAAGCCAAGCCCTTGACCATGACTGAATCTTTACCACAATCCCACGGGAGAGCCCCTCTTTTAGTCTTTTGAAGCGATCATTGAATTAAAGTCTAATGGGTCTGTCAAACAGGGACATTAATGCCACCAGCCTCCTAGGAATGTTGGATGTAATGAGGTGCTAGGGCTTGAAAGCTTTTGGTGCACAGTAAGTGATCTATGAACTTCCGCTGGAATTATCACCCTCTCCTGGAGCGAAGATCCCAGGGGCGCTCACGCCTCCCAGCCAGGAAGCCTCCCAAGACTGCTTCTCTGATCACTGCGGCGTGTTGTCTCCCAAACCCCTTCCCCTCTTTGGTAACAGAAAAAAGGCACCACTTCCCAGCCACCTGTAGAGCGAGGCACGGCCAAATGCCCAAGCTCTGGCCCATGGGATGCGCCCAGAAGTTATCCAAACGACGCGCTGGATAAAGATTAGTCAATAGTGTAGATTGTAGGCACCCTATAGGTGAGGCAGTGTCCCAAGGGCTTTACACATTTTAATGCATTTGTGCCTGGAACTGCAATCCCATTTTCCAGATGGGGAAATTAAGACACAGAAAGGTAAGTACCTTATTAGAGGGCACACAGGTGGGAAGCGGTGTGAGCCTGCTCTTACCCACCCACCACCCTGACTAGGGAAGGAGCCTTCCCCAGGTTGTCCACGGCAGCCTCGTAAATATCACCTGCGCCAGAATGGGGGGCGGGGAGGGGCTTCCATGGAATACAGCGCTGTCCTCGTGTTGTAAACAGGAAACTGAGGCACAGAGAGGGTAGGTCACGTGCCCAAAGTCACACAGCCAGGGGATAGTCAACACCAGATGTGGCTCCAAGCAGTGGATGGAGGGGTGCCCCTCCCACAACCCAGCCCCCTCTCCCTCCACCTACCACATGATCCAGGACACCAGCACCATGGTGGCATCATTGAAGGAGTTGAAGAAGCGGATGAGCAGCTCTCCCTCAGGCCCCAGCTTCCGCAGGGCCACGCCAAAGACGATGGCGAAGACCACCAGACCCAGGATGTTCATACTCTCCACCTCGATCCCGATGGGCACCTTTGGGCGAGGAACAGATTGGAACGAGAGGAGGAAACTCAGTCAACCTGCACAGTCGCCAAGGGCCTGTCCTGGGCACTGCTGGGACCCAACACAAACAAGATGGCTGCATGGGTCCCTTCCTCCCAAGGCTCACAGTCCCGGTCCAGGGGAAACAGACCTGCCATCAGGGACGACCCAGAGTGGGTGCCATAGGGAAACCCAAGGTAGTGTGGGAATTGAAGGGGATGCCAGCTTGGTTGGGGGGAGGGGATCAGGGAGGCCTTCGTGGAGGAAGGGGCGACGATCTGGAGAACAGGAGGATGAACCAGGTCAAGAGTGGTCGTAGAAGGTTCTAGAGAGAACAGTGTGCAACAGTCTGGAAAGGCCAGCAGCTCAGGCATTCAAAGAGCAGAAAGAAACCCACTGGGGCTGGCATAGAGCCAAAACATGAGGCTGGGTGGGCAGCCAGGCAGAAGCCCATTCTGCAGGGTCTCATGGGTGGTAGCAAGGAGCATAGGCTTTCTTCCGAAGACTAGAAAGCCTAGTCCTCTAGGGAGTCCGCTAGGGGGCCTCAACGGGGTCGTCCGGGCAAGGCAGAGACAGGGTCAGGTTTGCACTTTGGAAAGACCACGCTAGCTGCCAGGGTAGGAGAGGGGGGCTCTGGGGGCAGATCAGGGAGAGGGGGGAGTCAGCAGGAGGGGATGGGGACAAAAGAGAAGCCTGGATCAAGGAGGAGAGAAGAGGGGGCCAAATGGAGATACCAGAAAAGACAGAAACTGGGGAGAGGCTGCGGAGAGTATAAAACAAATGGCACCAGATGGGGGTGGGAACAAAATGGAAAAACCACAATGGGCAGAGGGATGCGCACCCTGCCCCTCCCTTCCCCTGCTCTCACCTTCACCATGGTTCCGTTGATCCATTCGCTTCCATAGGTGGTACTGTACTGCAGGTGGGGTTGGGAAGAGTGAGTCAGCATCAATGGCCACGAAGCCTCCCCCGACCCTGTCCTGCCCTCAGTGCCCCCCGAACATGATCTCCTTTCATCCTGCCAGCAGCAGCCCCACTGAGGCAGGATTTTCGTATCATGTGCCCATTTTCCAGAGGTGGAAACCGAGGCTCAGAGAGGAAAAGGCAGTTAGTTGCCGGAGGTCACACCGCTGGAATCAGAACCCAGAAGGGGCTCAGAACCCACATTCTCCTTTCTCGAACGAGGAGCATGGATGGGTTTCAGAGGTTATCCAAGGACCCCACAATATCATTTATAAATATGCGGGCACGCGCACTTGGCCAGGCACCACTGGAGAGCAGGCACTAAGGGGCTCCAACTGGCCTGTCGCCCTCCTTGCCCACCCCCCACCCGTCAGGACATACCCCCAAGGACTCACTGAGCGGAAGGCTGCGGACACCAGGTTGGAGGGGAAGATATTTCTGCAGAGACAGACGCGGAGGAGGGCATGTTACTAAATACCACAGCGGGAGGGGGCGGGGGGGTCCAAGGAGTTGGGGATGGGGAGAAACTCGGAGGCCTGTCGCACCTAAATGTGACTCCCTGCCCGCCCTCATGCCTCAGCCAGTCTGGTCAGGTAGGGTTGGGCCCTAGCCTGCACACTTTTCCGGGTGTGGGGAGTCTGGGCTGGCCTCCTAGGGACCCAGGACGGTGGCCTGCCAGCCTTGGATTGGGGACTGGAGGTAAGGAATGCTGGCTTCCCAGGCAGGCTGGGGCAAGGTCACCTGGGGCCTCAGCTCCACCCCAGGCTGCAAACTTAATATCCTGGACGTGTTGCATCAGCTACTTCCTCCTGGAGGGCTGAGAACTGACAGCTCCAGCCCTGCGGCCTGGCTGAGAAAGGCAGAGGACACGGGTGCCTTGGAAAAGAGGTAGTGAGACAGGGCGACAAGGGATGGCCGTGTGTGCTGCAAATGCGTATCTGCGCAGGGCGTGCATTAATCCCCACTGAGCCTGTCGAGGGGGGGGTCAGTGGGACCCCCTCTTGTGTCTCAGAGTGGGAAGAAAATAAGGACTAATGTGTCTACAGCCCCTGTGTGCTTGATATAAACCCACTCATTTAATCCCCGCTGCAGCCCTCTGGGTCCGCACTGTCATCCCCGATTTTAGAAAAGGGAAGCGTGGGGCGCCTCGGGACCTCAACTGGTTGAGCGTCGGACTCTCGATTTCCACTCAGGTCTTGATCTTATGGTTTGTGAGATCAAGCCGGCAACGGACTCCACACTAAGCTTGAAATGCTCTCTCTCTCTCTCTCTCTCCCCCTCTGTCCCTCTTCCCCACTCTCATGCTCTCTCTCTCTCTAAAAATAAAAAAAGTAGGGGTGCCTGGATGGCTCAGTCAGTTGAGCGGCCGACTTTGGCTCAGGGCATGACCTCACGATTCGTGAGTTTTGAGCCCCGCATCGGGCTCTGTGCTGAAAGCTCAGAGCCTGGAGCCTGCTTCAGATTCTGTGTCTCCCTCTCTCTGCCCCTCCCCTACTCACGCTCTATCTCTCTCTCAAAAATATACAAACATTTAAAAAAAAGTACTTAAAAATAAAAGTAAAGGGAACCGAGGCACAGAAAGGTAAAGATACTTGGCTGGCTGGGAAGTGGCGAGCCGGGATTTGAACCCAGAGCACTGGCTACAAGGTCCCAACCACTCCTCACCAAGTATGCGGGTGAACAGCTGTTGCCATGGGTCCCTAGACAGCTTCTCAAGTGTTGGTGTCCGCTTGTGGGTTCCTGTGAGTGTTCAGATTCGTGGGACAGGGTCGGTGTCCATGTGTTCTAGGCGACACTCCGTGTACTGGCGTGGCCAGTGGCATCCATGAGTGGTCATGTCAGGGATGTGAGCACACTGTGTGTGCCTGGGCACATGTGCGGCAGTCGGTGTGAGGCCATGCGTCACTGGGAGAGGTCCCAGCTGTGGCTGGCTGTCTGAGGGCCTGTGACCAGCTCTGCGTCAATTGGCTATAAAGTTGTGTGGCTCTGAGATGTTCTGGCAAAGTCTCGAGGAGCTGCCCAAGGGTGCGCTGCTTCTATTTCGGCACCCAGAGGAAGCCTGTGAGCATAAACAGCCTGCGAGTGGGCGTGCCCGTGGGCCAGGAGGCCTGTCCCCACCCATGCCTGGCAGGGCTGGGTGGGGACCCCTCTAATCTCCCCCAGCCAGGAGCCGACCATCCACTGCCGCTTCTGGGGACACCAAGTCTGCCCCAGTCTCTCCTCTCAGCCTGCCCCGACACCCCCAAGAGGCTGGGAGAACCCAGTTCCGTGACTCATCATTTCCTTCCCCCCACTTCCTGGAAGTCCCCAACCAATCCGGAGACACTGAATCAGCAGGTCTCAAAGGCAAGGCCATGTGGACCCAGGGGTCTACCCATCCTTATAAGGGGGAAGAACTCTTCTTGGAATGGGGGGTGGGGCAGGGAGAGAAGCAGAGATCCTAAGGCAAAGAGTCTGCTGTCTTTCCAACTGGTCCCACCGGCCCCCTTCTGGGCAGCCTAGTGGGGGTTGCCTAGACAGCGGCGAGAAATGGAATGGAAAACCTTCGGAGGTGGCAGGATTTACCAGGAAGATATAAAACGGAAGCTGCCAGGGCCCAGCCTTGGCAGGGAAGGGAGGCTGAGAAAAAACCCTGGCTATGTCCTGGTGACACGCGGGACACGTAATGTGGGGAGCCCTGGGACTGGGGAGAGGGCCTGGCAGAGGCCACTCAGATTTACGAGGGACTCCTCAAGGGATCGCAAGCTCTCTGAATCTGGACTCAAGTCCTGAGGCCCTTAGCGCCCCCAAATACCCTTCCAAGTCCCCCGCTAGATCCTCTCCCCCACCAAGAGGACGCCTATATCCCTTCCCTCCCCCAAAAGTCCCCAAGGATTACTCTTTATTTCCTCTACCAGGCTTCCTTGTCTATCACCATCTCGTAGGGTCCCCACTGAGGTCCCCAGGCCGCCACGTGGTTGCCCCGCCCCCGCCCCCAAGACTCCACCGAGCCGCCGGGGACTGACCTCACGAGATCCAGAAACGAATCGAGGACTCCCTTGCTGGGTGCTTCTTCCACGGGGCCCGCGGCGACGACCGAGGCGTTGATGGAGGCGAAGGTGGCGCCCGGCCGCAGCGCCAGCGCCAAGCCCACGCCGAGCGCCGACGCCAGCAGCGTGGTGACCAGGAAAAAGAGCAGCGCCCAGGCGCCCAGGCGGCCGAGCGCGCTCGAGTCCAGGCTGGCGGCGCCGCCGATCAGGCTGCACACCACCAGCGGCAAGATGATCATCTTCAGCAGGCGCAGCAGCAGCTCGCCGGGGAAGGTGAAGGCGGCCAGGCGCTCGGGGCCCAGCGCGCGCGCGCCCCCGGCCCGAGAGACCCCCAGGCCCAGCGCCACGCCCGCCAGCACGGCCGCCCCGGTCAGCAGCACCAGCAGGTTGGCGCGAAGGCAGCGGCGCACCCGCTCCCGGGAACCGCAGAAGCGGCCGCCCGCCGAGTCTGGGTCCTCTTTCGGGAGCAACATCGGGGCGCTGTTGGCCTTGGGCGCGGCCGCTTCCAACGCCTTGGGGTCTCCGCAAGGGGTATCGGCCACCATGTTGGAACGAACGCGCCCGGAGTTCTTAGCGCCTGGAAGCTGGGGTCACTGGGGCTCCTTCCCGGAACGCCGACGTTGATGACGGGTGGAGAGTTCTGCAACCCAGCTTGGAGGCTGGAACTTTGGAAGGTTCCTTGGAGTTGGGAGTTCCCAACTCCTGGGTTCTTTGGCTCTTGGAAGCTGGAGTGTCTGAGATCCCGAAGCTGGGAGCACCCCGGGTTGGGTCCTGCGCCCAAAAGCTGGGAGCACCTAGGGTGCTCGGTCCTAGGGATGGGAATACAGGAGTTTATCGGGTTGGGACGGGAGGTGGGAGGGGGGGTCTTTGGCTCTGGAAGGCTGAAGGGGTCCAAGTGACAGAGGTCCTCAAGAGGCCACGTCCGGGTAGCGCAGATCCGGGAGGCAAAGATCCGGGGTGCCGGTGTCCTGGAAACGGAGGCTGGAAAGCTGGACTCTGGGGGGCAGGAGACAAGAGCTCCAGGAAGAGGGGAGCTAGGCTTTTTCCGTCTGGGAGAGGAGATCCAAGCCCCTGAATGCGGAAGGCTGCGGTGCGGGACCCCGGTAGGTAAAGGCTACCAACCAGAAGCAAAGTCGCGGTTGCGCCGCGCGGCTCTGCGCCCGCACCGCGGAAGCTGTGAGAGTTAAAGGCAGGGGCGAGGCTTGAGAAGGCGGGGAGCAAACCGCTGGCGTCCATTGGCTGCGGAGTGTTCCGAGCCCTCCTGCGAGCGCGAGGTGGGGGTGAGGCCAGAGTGGGGCCAATCACCCTTAGAAGGCCTACTAACAAACTTTATATCAAGGGGCGGGGACTCTGGGGAGACGGGGGCGGGGCCCGGGCGGGGTGGGGCCTTAAGAGAGAAGCTTTTTTTTTTTTTTTCCCCCGCCAAAAGAATCGGGATGCAGACTTGGGCCTTTAACCTACAGCAGTCTTCTGGCTGGAGGGTCTCTAAGACTGCAAGTGGTCCGCATGTGGCTCAACGCGCCTGCAATGGCTCCGCCCTGAGTCCAGTCTTTTTTTTTTTTTTAATTTTTATTTTTTTTAAATTTTTTATGTCTTTATTTTTGAGAGACAAGAGAGAGACAGCATGAGCAGGGGAGGGTCAGAGAGAGGGAGACACAGAATCTGAAGCAGCTCCAGGCTCTGAGCTAGCTGTCAGCACAGCTAATGCACAGAGCCTGATGCGGGGCTCGAACCCAGAAACCGTGAGATCATGACCTGAGCCGAAGCCCGACACTTAACCAACTGAGCCACCCAGGTGCCCCGAGTCTAGTCTTTTGTCGCCTCTCGGAATTCACATTCCTCGAATGTAAGATGCAGATAAGGAAAGCTCATCCCACACCTTAAATTAGATTTAAATTAGATGGAGCTGTTTATTCAATAATGTTAACAATTAAAAAAAATAAAATTTCCAGGGGCGCCTGGCGGGCTAAGTGGGTGGAGTCTACGACTCTTGATCTTGGGGTTGTGGGTTCGATCCCTACGTTAGGTAGAGACATTACTTAGAAATAAAATATTAAAACAAAGTTTTTAAATAAATATTCCCAGTTCAGAGCCTGACACTTACCAATAACAGCAATTCCCATGTTAGGATTGTAATCCACTCACCCCTCAGCATGCAATTCACAATTCACTGGTTAAAAATTAGAATTCACTCTAATGTGCTAATGACCTCACAAATACTTTCACCAAATATTTCCCCCACATTTTATTATGAAATATGTCAAACATGCAAAAAATTGTAAAGTATTTTGCAGTTAATATCCATATACCCACCGACTAGAGTCTACAATTCTTTCCTTAAACTTCTATGTCATGTGTATTATCTGTGTTATATACATAGATATTATCTCATCTGTGTTTTTTCTAGCCATTTATTTATCCATTCAGCCCTTCACTTTTTAACTTCATTTTATTTTTTTGTTTGTTTGTTTAGTTTTCAGAAAGACAGAGTGAGAGTAGGGGAGGAGCAGAAAGAGAGGGCGACCCAGAATCCAAAGCAAGCTCCAGGCTCTGAGCCATCAGCACACTGCCCGATTCGGGGTTTGAACCCACGAACAGCGATTTTATCCTTTTAAGGCAAAATGTACATACAGACCTATAAGCACCAACTGCTGACTTTTGACAAATGCATGGGTCTGAGTTCGCAGAATCTCCATAACTCCTTGGCGAGGTGGGTCCCACTATGATACCCATTCTCCAGATGCATAAAATTGGGGCTCAGGGCCAGAGGAAGGCCACACCTGGGGAGGCTGGGAATTGGATGCCTGCCTCCCAAGTTCCTACACCTACTGATTGGACTGCCTCCTTAAATTCCTTCTTGGTCATTTGACTCGTCTGCAGTGAATCAGTCAGGATTTCCTGCTTCTCCGGGTGCTGTTGAAACCCTAATTCCCTCCCCGGTTGGCCTGCTCTCTGATGACGTTCCAGACCTTCACATTTGCTCAAAGACTGTAATGAGTGATGACTTCAGAAGCTGCCTCCTGTGGCAGCTGTGCCCCCCTCCCCCGCCCTGGCAAGTCACATTCTCGGAAGCCTCAGTCTCTACAACTGTAAAATGGGAAGAGTAGTAGATCATGCCTTGTTGGGTACTGTGAGGATCAAATGAGATCGTATGCTTAAAGCATTTAGACAGGATGCAGGTTGGCCCTTTAAAAAGTTAACTGGTGCTACTCCTATAATTGCTGTCATTATTATTGAAGAATACAGTTTTATAAAGTTGGTTGTTTTTTTTTTTTTTAAAGAGAGACAGAGAGGGGCGCCTGGGTGGCTCTGTTGGTTAAGCCTCCGACTTCGGCTCAAGTCAGATCTCACGTGCGTGGGTTCGAGCCCGGCATCAGGCTCTGTGCTGACAGGTAGCTCAGAGCCTGGAGCCTGCTTCCAGTTCTGTGTCTCCTTCTCTCTCTGCCCCTCCCCCTCTCATGCTCTGTCTCTCTCTGTATCAAAAGTAAATAAAACATTAAAAAAAAAGAAACAGAGAGAATGAGCAGGGGAGGGGCAGAGAGAAAGAGAGAGGATCTGAAGTGGGTTCTGCGTGGACAACAGGGAGCCGGATGGAGGGTTCGAACTCATGAACCATGAGATCACACCCTGCACCAAAACCAAGAGCCAGACGCTTACCTGACTGAGCCACCAGGCAGCCCATACCCCGGACGTCCTTCAGCTAAACATCTGGACGTCCACTGCTAGCTTATAGTGCATCAGGCAGTCACAGCAAAAGGGCTGGGACACGCAGCACCGGCCGGCGCCTGGCCCGTGCCTGGCCCTGTGCCGAGCGTCGGCCACACTGATGCCCCGAGGGACGTCCTGTGCGGTGAGCGCCAGGGCTCCCCTCCCAGCAGAGGGGCAGGGAGGGCGCACCTTTGCCGAAGATGACAGCACCGTCAAGTGGAGGGTCTGAGAGGTGATCCGGGCAGGTCCCCGAGAGCCCCGCTCTGCCACCCCTGTGCTCCCTGCCTCTCCCCTGTGGCAGAGGGGGCCTGGGACACAGCCAGCCACTGGACAGGAGCTGGCAGGTGAAGGCAGGTGTGCTCCAGTGCAGAGGGGCAGGCTCGGGGGTCCCTCAGGGACAGGGTCATGGTGAACCTCCAGAGGACCAGCGGGGGACTCTGGTCTTCTCTCTTTTAAAGCCACAGCTCCCCACAATTGATTTTTCCCCCTTTTAGAACTTTTAGACCAGTTCTGCTGGTTTCCGTTTTCTTCCGTTGCTGCGGAAGTAGTGAACACTAATTGGTAGAAGTGAGTAGAGCAAGCTGTAAAGGTTTCTCCCACATCTCGAATCCCTTGTTCTGAAGGTCGCAGGTCGCTGCTGTTGAGTTCAGTGGGTTTCCAGGCCTCGTGGGGGGCACACTTCAAATATGCGTTTGCGTGTGGT
>NC_043715.1:49558439-49570633 GCF_006229205.1 Suricata suricatta
CTGCTGGTTTCCGTTTTCTTCCGTTGCTGCGGAAGTAGTGAACACTAATTGGTAGAAGTGAGTAGAGCAAGCTGTAAAGGTTTCTCCCACATCTCGAATCCCTTGTTCTGAAGGTCGCAGGTCGCTGCTGTTGAGTTCAGTGGGTTTCCAGGCCTCGTGGGGGGCACACTTCAAATATGCGTTTGCGTGTGGTTCACACTTTTCTTTAATGTTTATTTATTTTGAGAGACGGAGAGACGGAGATCGAGGGAGGGGGACAGAGAATCCCCAGCGGGCCCCACACTGTCAGTGCGGACCCCGACAAGAGGCTTGATCTCATGAACCGTGAGATCATGACCTGAGCAGAAGTCAGACGCTAAACCAACCGAGCCCCCCAGGCACCCCGAAGAATCCGGTTTGGGTTCAGACCAGCTCTGGGCGCTGCCGGCCCTGCCGATGAGCTCTCCCTTCTGGTCGCCACCAGCTCTAGACCCAGACCGACTTGGGAAGGAGCTTCGAGAACTCTGTGACATCTGCAGGATCTCAGCCAAGGGGGGCCAGGCTGAGCAGAGATCCGCCTGGGCTCTGAGGCACAGGCCACCCCCCACACACGTGGCCTTGCGGACCTGCCAACTGCGTCTCTCAGACTCCTTCCGGTCCCAAACCTTCCTGACCTTCCTGTCTTCAGCTACTTTAGAAAGCACCCACCTCTTCTCACCCTTACAGCCTGAAGTCATAGTCATGTCACAAACTCCTGCTCAGCTCCTGGGCGTGGTCATACGTGAGAAACTTGGGCCCTAAAGATTCCAAGGCCTGGGTTCGAATCCTGACTCCGCCACTTACCCGCTGAGGATCGGCTGGTATTCCTCATGGGTCCTGGAGCCAATGGGAGCATAAATTCAATCGTGCACGCGGGGACCCTGGATACAAAACGTCAGGAAACAGTCCCAGAGCACTTTACCCGTGCTACAAATATTCCTTGAGCCCTTCCTTACTAAGGGCTGAGCGGTGTTCATTGTGCTATGGATTCAGCAGTGAGGAAACAAGCAAAAAAGACAAAACTCCCTGCTCGTGTTCTAGCGAGGGGAGACCGGAAACACCCAGAGCCTGGGCGGGTAAGGGCCGGACAAAGCTGAAGCATGGTACTGGAGAGAGGTGGCGTGGCCAGGAGGGGCTACTCTGAGGCGGTGACATTTGCGGTGGGCCCTGAATGGCCAGACAAGCTCTAGGCTCCAATACCGGAAGAACATTCTAGAGAAAGGAAGAACAGGTGCAAAGCCCTGAGAGGGCAGGCCTGTGTGAAATGCTATCTGGATATCATCTTATCTCGACAAATCCTTACGACCTTAAGCTCTAGTGTAACTGATTTGGAAGCAAATGGATTAGTGAGATTTGTTGCAGCCCCAACCCCCTCCCTGGGCAGAGAATTTGAACTCAGGGGTCTCTGATCCTCGGCTGCGCCCTCAAACATCTATGGGACACTATGGCTACCCCTGCGTGGGGCCCCGCCTTCAAGCAGAGGCATTTCTGGCAAGGGACCATGATCTATTCTGAGCGCAACTGTGGGCTCCGGGATGGGTGCTCCTGGGCCCTGCCCTCTGGGGACTCACGGTGCAACTGGAGAGACCGCTAATCCCAAGAAAGTGATGAAGACAGAGTGAGCAGGGCTGGGATGGGCAGCCGAGAAGGGACGCTTGACCCACTGTGGAGGGTCAGGGAAGACTTCCTGGAGGAGGAGACAATCCCAGCTGGAATAGCAAAGAGTTGGACCAAGCCCAGGGAGAGAGTATTCCAGGCAAAAAGGACCAGAACATGCAAAGCCCCAGAGTTGAGAAAGAGCTCAGAATGTTCCCAAGCGTGAATCTAACCTGCTCACTCCACCCTCGGAATGTCCCCAGTGGGATTCCCTTGGGATAAAGTCCAAGCTCTCTGGCTGGCCATCTGTCCCTCCAGTAATTCATTCCCTCAGTCAACAGAACCCAGAAAAGACGTCAAATAAAATGAGACAGATGAGAAACTGGGTGGAGAGCAGGCTTCAGAAATAAATCTGGTGTCCAGAAATATCGTTCAAGAGGAAAACGCAAGGTGCAAGAGAAGGCGTCCAGGACAGGGAACCTCATCATCTATGGGGCGGGGGGACAAATATTTTCTGAAAAATGTTTTCAGACGCATTGATGGTCTCTGCGAGAATTCCCCGACGCGGCCCAAAGCGGCTGCTTTCAGAGAGGAAAGCAAGGCTTTGTGGTTCAGCACGAGCGGCGTCTGGCCTCGGAGATCACGGAGGGAGTACCAAGTTCATGTGTATACCACCTTGGGTGTACCCGGCACACTGCAGCCTCCTGGGATTTGAAGCTGTGATGGCGATGACGTCTGGAGGGCCACGTTTTCTCTAAGGCCACAGGGAAAAAGGCTGCCTCCAAACTTGCCCTCAGGCACAGACTCCGGGTGGTGCTCCCCACCCAAGGGGCGCTCCAGGTGGGATCACGGCCCCGCTGGGCAAACAGAGCCTCAGAGGAAGCAGGTGGGACCCGGCAGCTGGGTTTCAGGTGCTGTGGCTGCGGCACGTGGCCAGGCTGGGGGCGGGGAAGCTTCTGGCAGCCCTCCTGGGGATCAGGGCCCCGGGACTGGAGAAGTGGCCCGGGCTGGTTGGGCCACACGGCCACAGGCCAGCCTTCACCCAGGCCCTGCTCTCGAATTTCAAGCGTGGGGCTGCCGGATGGCGAGGCAAGATGGAGCGAGGACCCTGGGGACCCTGGAAGGCAAAGTTCCCCAGAACTTTCTGGAAGGATGAGGTGGGCCCGGGCCAACGGGGGAAGGTTTGAGGGTTTGGTCCAGGATTGGCCAGTGGAGTGTCCCCACCCCTTCCCCTGCTCAGGCTTGGAGAGAAAAGTATACCAACTAGTCCTAGCCAGCCTTCCTCCCCCTTAGCCAAGCCTTCTGCCCAGATCGGAATTTCATCATGGGAGGCCTGGGGCTCTGGGAAGGAGGTGAGAGGGGCCTGGAAGACGCTGGGCTCAGCAGTGTGGCGTCTCCACCGCACAGAGCAGGAGGACCTTCCCGGCCTCGGTCTGCCGCCTGTGAAATGGGTATTGTTTGGAACGATGTCCTCCGGGAGAGGACGGGGCGTCTGACAGCTGGGGGGACTGAGTTGACATGGGGACGGCAGCCGTCTCCCTCAGCCCCGTGATCAGGAGCTCCCAGAGAATGCGACCTCCGCTCTTCCCTCTGACTTGCATTCACATGTTCGGCGAACTTTTCCTATTTTTATTAAAATTTTTAATGTTTATTTATTTTTGAAGAGATAGAGAGAGAGCTAGAGCGAGAGTGGGGGGTGGGGCAGAGAGAGAGAGAGAGAGACACAGAATCCGAAGCAGGCTCCAGGCTCCAGGCTGTCAGCACAGAGCCCGATGCGGGGCTCAAACCCATGAACTTGGAGATCATGACCTGAACCGAAGCTGGATGCTTAACCAACTCAGCCACCCAGGCACCTCTCAGCCAACTTTTCCTGAGCACCTGCCATGTGCCTGGCCCTGTCCTGGGTGACACTGGGGTCCCAGCAGTGACTGAGACAGGCCTAGCTCCGGTGGGGGAGACAGTGAACTAGGGGGGTAGAGGAGCCCAGGAGAGGGGCTCAGTCTGGGAAGTAAGGCCAGAGAGGGCGTCCTCGAGGAGGGGGCATCTGAGCTGAATTGTGAAGGACGGCAGAGCTGACCAGCAAAGGAAGGAGGGAAAGGGCCAGGGCAGAGGACCCAGCAAGGGCAAAGACCTGGAGACGAGGAATTTATGAACCCAAGAATAGTTTCATTTGTTGAGTGGAAAATTCACGACAGGAACGGCTAAGAAATGAAGCCAGAGGGGCTCCCAGTGGGCTCAGTCAGAAGAGCATGCGACGCTTGATCTCAGCGTCATGAGTTTGAGCCTCACGTGGGGTGTAAAATAAAGTCTTGGGGCGCCTGGTGGCTCAGTTGGTTGAGCGTCTGACTCTCGACTCCGGCTCAGGTCACGATCTCACGGTTCTCACAGTTTGTGACATCGAGCCCCGCGTCCATCTCTGCACTGACATCAGGGAAGCTGCTGGATTCTCTCTCTCCTTTTCTCTCTGCCCCTCTCCTGCTCGCTCACTCTTTCTCTTTCTCTCTCAAAATACACAAATAAACATTTGAAAAAATAAAGTCTCTTAAAAAAAGGCTTTCGTTAAAATCAGCCGTTTAACTCGGTTTACCCTGCACTGGGTCCTGCTGCAGTCACAGCGGTGGCCAAGAGGGCCCCCCTCTGTCCCCAGGGAGTCGTATCACATCACAGGCCTCCAGTTACATGTTAACATACAGATTCCCAGCCCTGGAGCAAAACGGAAGGAAGTAAAATCCTGTCCCAACTCCAGAAAAGGAGATGGGAATATCAGTGACCAGTCCTAAAGATTTTAAAATTCCACTCCTTTGATGGTGGTGCTTAGGGGTTCTTAGCAAGGTTTATACATCTGTATTTTCTTTTTTCTTTTTAATGTTTTATTTATTTTTGAGAAAGTGTGAGCAGGGTAGGGGCAGAGAAAGAGGGGGACAGAGGATAGGAAGCAGGCTCAGTGATGACAGCTCAGAGCCCCATGCGGGGCTTGAACTCATGCAACGTGAGATCATGACCTGAGCTGAAGTCAGCCGCTCAACCAACTGAGCCCCCCAGGTGCCCCTATGCATCTGTATTTTCAAACCTCAGATGTCAACCTGTTCGTAAGCCATAAAAGAGTCTCAAGCACTCAATGAGAGCAGGTTGTAAAAATAGTTATTGTTTCCTGGTATTTTAACTTATCTGTGTGCACACCTGTTCATACACAGACCGTGTATGCAGATACAATGCGAATTCTGTTGCGCATGGAGTGTCTGAAATCGGAAACACTTTGAAAACACTGTGGTCCCCTACCCAATCCTCTCCCCATCTTTTTCTCATACAAACTTTTCTTTGCTTTTATTTTTTTTAATTTTTTAATGTTTTATTTATTTTTGAGAGAGAGAGAGAGAGAGAGAGAGAGAGAGAGACAGTGTGAGCAGGGGAGGGGCAAAGAGAGAGAGTGGGAGACACAGAATCGGAAGATGACTCCAGGATCTGAGCTGTCAGCACAGAGCGCCATGCGGGGCTCGAACCGGGTGATCATGACCTGAGCCGAAGTCGGATGCCCAACTGATTGAGCCACCCCAGTGCCCCTCTTTGCTTTTAACCAAGATTTTCAGATGTCACCCCTAGGACCCCTGTATTCTGCAGACCCCCAGGCTGGGCCACGTGTCCCTCCAAGGTCCTCCGGCCCCTCAAATCTCCCATCCTGCCCCTGCCCACTCTGGATGGTGAATCTGGGGATGGGTCAGTCCCCTCCATTGGGCTGGCAGGTGGGGGGGGAGCATCTTGACCAAGGCTGAATTCCCAGCACCCCCCTGCACCTGCACGGGGCCAGGGCGCACAGTAGGGACTCTGGGAATGTGGTTGGACTCTTTCAGAAACCAGAAGGAAAAAGACTCTCAAGGAAGTTACAGCCTGGGGCCCTGGAGACCGGCCCAGACCTTCCCCTCCTACCTTTCTAATTATTTATTTAAGGGCTGGCTTGTCTGGGCTGCTCTGCCCCACCCCCTCCCCGCTGCTGGCGGCTTGTGGTGCAACTGTAACTCTCGGTTTCTGGGCCTTAAGGCACTGCCCTTGTCACCTCTCCCCACGCCCAGTTAAGGTCCTGGGGGCTGTTTCCCAGGCCGGCTGTCCCCTCCCACCACTGCGGGGCCTGCCCCGGGACCCCGCGGCTGTCACAGAGCTGGGCGACCTGGAGGGAAAAACATCAGATGCTTCCAGGGTGTCAGGATAGGAGAATAGTCAAAGGTGTGGGGTCAAGGGTGCGGGCAGAGACGGGCCCTCCCGCTTCCTACCTGACCTCGGGCAAGGTACTCCACCTCTGAGCCTCAGGTCCTCTCTGAAGCAAGATGAAAGTCGCGTTTACCACTGAGGTGGCAGGAGAGTTAAATAAAACCAGGTGGGTAAAGCCCCTGCAAGATAGAGGCCTTGGCAATGTGATAAGAGATCGGGATAGGGGTGGGGAGGTGGTACAGTGATTATCAGCTTTTCCGTTTAGAGATCCCCGGTCAGAGATAAGCCAAGCCTTACATACCCTGGGGGGGGGGGAGGGGAGGGGTCAGAGGGGAAGCCAAAGGAACATGGCCCTGGGGCACACTGCCTCGGGGTCAAAACCATCCCCAGTTAAGAACTGCTGCCTTACAGGAGCGCCTGAGGGGCTCAGTCAGTTAAACTTCTGACTTTGGCGCAGGTCATGATCTCATGTTCGTGGGTTTGAGCCCCGCGTCGGGCTCTGTGCTGACAGCTCAGAGCCTGGAGCCTGCTTCGGATTCTGTGCCTCCCTCTCTCTCTGCCCCTCGCTGCTCATGCTCTGAATCTCTCTGTCTCAAAAATAAAAATAAAACATTAAAGAAAAATTTTAAAAAATAAGGAAACTTTATAAAAAAATTCATTTGAAAACTTCCTTTATCTCCACTCCCCCAAGACACATTCTGGCCATCATACTCCAAGCTTATGGCCCCTGATATACAGCTGAATGGGCTCATGACTGAGGTTTTACTAAAAGGTAATAGGGGCTCCCAGGTGGCTTAGTCAGTTAAGCGTCCAACTTCAGCTCAGGTCATGATCTCACGGTTTGTGGGTTTGAGCCCCGCATCGGGCTCTGTGCTGACAGCTCAGAGCCTGGAGCCTGCTTCCGATTCTGTGTCTCCATCCCTCTCTGCCCCTCCCCCACTTGTGCTGTCTCTCAAAAATTAACAAAAAACATCAAAAAAAGTTTTTTAAGCAGCACAGTGACCCAATCAAGTTCATGTCTTCAGAAGTCTCTACACTTTGACCCATTTGCTAGTGGGTGTGGAAACTGGTCTGGGCTTCATGGAAAGGCATTAGGCAACAGCCATTAACGTTAGAATTCCCACACCTTCTCCTTTGTCAAAAGCACAGAGTGGTTCTCCTCTGATGGATTTATTCGACAGCCATAGTGAGAAATCACTCATATTTGTGTTCACAGAGCACCGGAAACCACCAAGTGCCCATCAGGAAGAGAGCAGCCAGTTATGTGATGGGCCCATCCTTCCGACAGAGTACTACACAGCTTTTGGGGTGTCTGGGGGGCTTAGTCGGGTAAGCGTCCGACTTCGGCTCAGGTCATGACCTCACGGCTGGTGGATTCAAGCCCCACGTCGGGCTCTGTGCTGACAGCTCAGAGCCTGGAGCCTGCTTCCGGTTCTGTGTCTCCATCACTCTCTGTCCCTCCCCTACTCACACTCTGTCTCTATCTCTCTCTCTCTCTAAAATAAGTACACATTGGGGCGCCTGGGTGGCTCAGTCGGTTGGGTCTCCGGCTTCAGCTCAGGTCAGATCTCACGTTTGTGGGTTCGAGCCCCGCGTCAGGCTCTGTGCATTAGCTGTGCTGACAGCTGGCTCAGAGCCTGGAGCCTGCTTCCGGTTCTGTGTCTCCTTCTCTCTCTGCCCCTCCCCCTCTCATGCTCTGTCTCTCTCTGTATCAAAAATAAATAAAACATTTAAAATAAATAAATAAATAAAATAAGTACACATTAAAAATTAAAAAAAAAAAGAGCACTAGATAACTTTACAGAAAAAAAAAAGAGCCAGATATATTTGCATTACAATGGAATGCTGGTAAATATTTAGCCCCTGGCTCTTCGCAGGAGGAGGTGGCCCTGATTTGTAGCACTTGCCTTTCTCTGGTGTAACTGCTGATATGACGTTGTTGAAGGCAGAGTTCAGAAGAAATACACAATAGCCCATCACTGACTCAGTCGGTTAAACATCCAACTCTGGATCTCAGCTCACGTCTATTTTTTTTTAATGTTTTATTTATTTTTGAGACAGAGAGACAGAGCATGAGCAGGGAGGGGCAGAGAGAGAGGGAGACACAGAATCGGAAGCAGGCTCCAGGCTCTGAGCTGTCTGTCAGCACAGAGCCCGATGCAGGGCTCGAACCCATGAATGTGAGATCATGACCTGAGCCAAAGCCGGACGCTTAACCGACTGAGCCCCCCAGGCGCCCCTCAGCTCACGTCTTGATTTCAGCATTGTGAGTTCAAGCCTCTCATAGGGCTCCACGCAGGGTGTGGAGCCTACTTAAAACAAAACCACATCAGGGCGCCTGGGTGGCTCAGTTGGCTAAGCGCACAGCTTTCGGCTCAGGTCATGATCTCACGGTTCGTGGGTTCAAGCCCCGCGTCGGGCTCTGTGCTGACAGCTCAGAGCCTGAGTCTGCTTCAGATTCTGTGTCTCCCTCTCTCTCTGACCCTCCCCTGCTCATGCTGTCTCTGTCTCTCAAAAATAAATACATAAAAAAATTAAAATAAAACCAAACCACAGAGACCAATAGCCCACCTTTAGGTAGCATGTCTACCATGTGGACGAGACGGACGTCAATAGTCTCTGGGGCAGAGGTCGAGGTAAAGTGCAGTGTAATAGTGGGGGAGTGATGCCTGCTGACCACTTATTATCTTTGTGTTTAATACAATTTATTTCATTGTAAGCGTAAATCGTTTCATTCACGGTAACGGCTGCGTTTAACAACTGGCTTGCAAAATTCCCGAAAGCTCGGCACTCGGCTCTCACAAACGGTTACGCGCCAGCGCCAGCACCCCAGGGAGACGTCTCCCAGAGGAGAAGGAGAACGCCATCTTCTGGACCGGGGCGCTCCGAGGCTGAGTCTGGACCCTCACTGGAGACTGAGCCCCGCTCTTCAGCTTCACAGCTCCTTTCCGGATCTAAAACGCTTCAGATTCCTACCTCAGGGCCTTTGCACTTGCTGGGTGCCCCCCATGCTCCCAGATAATCACTGATATGGGAAACAAAGACAGAAAGAAAGCTAAGTGAAATTGAATTTCCTCACAACCCACAGCCCATTGAGAGATACTTGAGACGGAGCACTTACATTTATTTTGAGAATTGTAAGCACCTACGGGGAGCTTGATCTCATGAACCGTGACATCCTGACCTGAGTGGAAACTAAGAGTTGAACCCTTAAGGGTGAGCCACCCAGGGACCCCAGCTCCCAACGGTTTTAATGTTAATGCTTTGCTAGAGGGGAAAAACAACTTTAGCTTGATAATACCTCAGCCTCCAGGATTCCCTGAGTCGTCTTCTTCTTCTTCTTTATTCTTTATTTATTTATTCTAAATTTTTTCAATGTTTTATTTATTTTTGAGAGAGAGACAGTGTAAACAGGGGAGGGTCAGAGAGAGGAAGACACAGAATCTGAAGCAGGCTCCAGGCTCTGAACTAGCTGTCAGCACAGAGCCTGACACAGGGCTCAAACCCACAAACCGTGAGATCATGACCTGAGCCGAAGCCGGACGCTTAACCGACTGAGCCACTCAGGCGCCCCTATTTATTTTTGAGAGAGACGCAGAAGAGAGACACAGCACGTACAGAATCCAAAGCAGGCTCCAGGCTCCGAGCTGTCAGCACACAGCTCAACGCGGGGCTCGAACTCATGAACTTGACATAATGACCTGAGCGGAAGTCGGATGCTCAACCGACTGAGCCACCCAGGTGCCCCTATTTTTTTTTAAGTAGGCTCTCTAGGCCCTACAACCAACGTGGGGCTTAAACTCAGCACAAGTGCCACCAACTGAGCCAGCCAGGCACCCCTGAATATACCCTTAAATTTAAAAAACACAAGGGGCAGGGTCACGTGAATCACCGCACTAGCATTTCACCAGCTGTGCTTGCTTACACACGATAGACTATCTGGGAGAAAACCCAAGAAGCTGGTGGCCCGAGTGACCCCCCTGGAGGGGCCCCAGGGGGAAGGGAGAAGGGAAGGCTTGCACCGTCCCCTCCCTCCCGTGCGGTTAGAAATCTGTGCCATGTGCCTTTAATTACCTATTAACTTTTTTTCCCAAGTGTTCTATAAAAAAAGTACGGCCTCAGGGCTGCTGCTGGGAGCAGGGACTGGAGGGGGGTGAGTCGGGGCTGTGCGGAGGCTGGGGCAGTGACCCGAGAGCCCGGACGGGACAGGGCTGCCAAGCCCTCACAGCCTGTTCCAGAAGGTCCCGCCATGGAATGTTCTGCACGAAGCCCTTAGGAGCTCTAGGAGGCGAGGCTTGTCCCTCAGACCCAGCCCTCGGGCCGGGCCTCCGGAAGCCAGCGACGGGGTCTCCCAAAAAGGCACTGTCGCCACCCCTCTCCCTGCACCAAAGGATCCCGATAAGATCCCAGCACCTCCAGTGGTCCGTCGGATCAAAGCGCGGAATCCTGGGGGCGCCTGGGTGGTTCGGTAGGTTGAGCGTCCCACTTCGGCTGGATCTCACAGCGTGTGGGTTCAAGACCCGCGTCGGCCTGCAGCTGTCAGCACGGAGCCTGCTTGGGGTCCTCTGTCCCCCTCTCTCTGCCCCTCCCCACTTGCGTCCTCTCTCTCAAAAATAAATACACCTTTAAAAACAAAAGACAACTCTGAATGCTTCATACCCCATCTATAAGGGTAGGAGCTGGTTCACGTCCCTCACGTCTCCCCCTTGTCCCCCTCTCCTCAGCTGCTTCTTCCAGCCACACAACCCCGCCCCCCTCAGGGCCTCTGAAACCCCTGCTCTCTCTGGGTTCCACACCTTTGCTCCTGCTGTTCCCTTAGTCCTGAATTCCCTTCCCCCACCTCCTTCTGGGACTGAGTTTTACCCCAGATGTCTGTCGGCTTCCTTCCTTCACATAACAATCAGGCATCAACTCTGTCAGGCACCCTGCCAGGGATTATGGGAGCTGGGGCCGCGTTCACCCCTGGCTGTCGAGGCAGAAAATAAAGGAATCCGTGGAAGTAGGAGCAGGGGAATTTTTGTTCAAGTTCAATGCTGCAAGATTAAGTGGTCTGCACTCTGACTGCGAAGGTGCCCGCCTGGGGAGGAAGTGGGAAGGGAGAAGCAGGCGGAGGGACCAGCAAGGACAGTGAGTGGCTCAGAGGCTGGGCATGAGCTCAGAAGGTTCAGGAATCAGAAAGAAGGCCAGTGCAGCTGGATGGATTTAAGGGAACGAGGGGGAAATGTCATCAGATGCAGCTGAAAAGATAGGTCTCCATGGGAGTCATAGACTGTCAGGAGCTTGGTATTCCCCTCCTCCAGGAAGCCCTCCTGGACTGCATCAGGGGCCCCTATCCCAACCCTGTTCACTCTAAGGTTGTCGCTCTCTAGTCATCGGCCCGTCTCCTGCAATCCCCAGGGTAGGACTGATCACCACTGTGTCCCCAGCGCTGTCCAGTGTGTATCTGGGTATACACAGCGGGGACTTGGTAAATGATGAGGGAGCACCGGGCCAGCTGAGGACAAAGCACAGGCCAACAGCACCCCCTCCCCCAGGTGGAATATGTGTGATATTCCTTGGAGCTCCCCGCTCCCCACGAACAAAGGAAAGGGGTTTAAGTGCCAGTCACGGTGATGTGGGAAACTAAGGCAAATGAAACCTTAACTTCCCTTACTGCCTGCAGTCCATTGGCACGGCCTTGAAACGGGCAGACTGGCCTCCAATGATGACGACACTTTGCTGGGGGCAAAACGAGACCGTGGTGGTGCCCTCCAATGGCTGAGCGGCGGGCTGGGGTCTTACTGAGCTTTTTATACACATGAGCTTCCGGGTTACGCGGGACCAACGCAGTTCTGCTTCCGGCGGCTGGCTGGGCTAAGAGGCCAGCAAGATCCCAGAGCATACGGGTAATGGGGTTTTGCAAGAGGATTTTGTTTACGCCGGATTTTCCTTCTCATTGACTTAACATTCCCCCCCCCCCCCCAGGATCCTCTAGGTCTCCTTTCACATAAAAAGATTCCTTTGGAAACTTCCTTTATCTCCACTCCCCCAAGACACATGCTGGCCATCATATTCCAAGCTTATGGCCCCCGATATACAGCTGAAGGCGCTCATGACTGAGGTTTTACTAAATGGTAATAAATGGCATTTTCCTAACACAACTAGATCCTCAAGGTCCTGGAAACCTCGCTCCCAAAATACCTTAGGGACTAGCTCTCTCCCTGACCCCCTCCCAGCCCGAGGTGTGTAACTGCCCATCACGGCCCCACGCAGCTCCTCCCGCCCACGGGTCCTGTCCCCGTGCTTTCGGACCATCACCTTTTAGCACCAAAGACGTCTTCAAGAATTCTTTCCTGGCCTTTGGCTCCGGACCCTGCCCCCCCCCCCCCCCCCCCCCC
>NC_043715.1:49570733-49573981 GCF_006229205.1 Suricata suricatta
CCCCCCATCACCCTGAAACCCTGGAAGCCCCACCTTCTCTGCCTTCCTGTCTCTCCTCAGCCTTGCGTCTTCCTGACTCAGCCCTGCATTCCTGAGTTCCCCATCCGGCTGCTTTCTTTCATCCGATCCTCAAAGGCTGCTTCGGAGAGGATTCCCAGCGCCAGTGGCCTGTGATGGGCTGCTGGCCGGAGGTGAAGTCTCTGAAGTGGTCAGTTCAAACACTTCTGGGGTGCCCTTGGGCGGGGACAGCTTGGGGAGACCTAGGGGAGACAGGGGTTCCCAGGCGTCGCTGTGCAGGGAAGGAGAATGAGGGCAGGGCGATCCCACCCCATCATCGTGACAACGCAGGCAGGACTCCCAGCTGCTGAGTCATTTTGTGCCAGAGGCTGGGCTAATCTTTTCGTGTTTTTTTTAAGTTTACTTATTTTGAGAGAGAGAATCACAGGCTCTGCACTGTCTGGGCAGATCAGAGTTGGGGACTTAACCCATGGAGCCAACCAGGCGCCCCATGCTGGGCTAATCTTTAAAAATAGTACAACATGGGGGCACCTGGGTGGCCCCATCGGTTGAGCATCCGACTTCGGCTCAGATCACAATCTTGCAGTTCATGGGTTCGAGCTCGGCGTTGGGCTCTGTGCTGACAGTTCACAGCCTGGAGCCTGCTTCGGATTCTGTGTCTCCCTCTCCCTCTGCCTATACCCCACTCATGCTCTGCTCTCTCTCTCGAAAGTAAAAGCATTAAAAATAATGTCTCAAAAATAATGCAGTTTATTAATTTAAATGGCTAAGATGTAGTCAGGGTTCATAATTCAGAAGGCTCAAAAGGCCTAAATGGAAAAGTAATTATTTCTACTTTATGCCTGTTTTAATTAAAAAAAAAAACAACAACAACAACTCATGAACCCTGAGATCATGACCTGAGCCGAAATCAAGAGTCAGATGCCTAACCGACTGAGCCCCCCAAGCACCCCAATCAGTATTTTATTTAATAGAAAGGTCAGAGAAGATCAAACAGCAGTTTTGAGTGCCAGTGGGGATGCTCTAGATTCCTAGATGCTAGAGAAGAGGCTTCAGAGGAGAGAGAGGAGCCCGGCGGGACTGCTGTCCCAACCTGGGCAAAACATGAAAGGTCCTCATGCTCAACGGCAAACGTAGTTCAGCATCAGTAGGGAAGATGGGTTTTCCAAAGACAGACACAACAATCTGTCGCATCCCACAGGCTCTTATAGTGCGACCCTGGTATTCCTCCCACCTCGTTTCTTATTTATATATATATATTTATGTTTTTTATTTATTTTTCAGAGACAGACAGAGACAGTGCAATCAGGGGAGGGTCAGAGAGAGAGGGAGACACAGAATCCGAAGCAGGCTCCAGCCGAGGCCCTGGATACCAGGGGGCAGAGATGAGCTGTCTTCGCTGTGCCTTGTTCAAATTCCTGATGTACTGGGGGCGCCTGGGTGGCTCAGTCGGTTAAGCATCCGGCTTCGGCTCAGGTCAGATCTCATGGTTTGTGGGTTCGAGCCCCGCGTCGGGCTCTGTGCTGACAGCTAGCTCAGAGCCTGGAGCCTGTTTCAGATTCTGTATCTCCCTCTCTCTCTGACCCTCCCCTGCTCGCACTGTCTCTCTCTGTCTCTCAAAAATAAATAAAAAGCATTAAAAATTTTTTTTTTAATTCCTGACGTACCAAATCCATGAATATCATAGAGGGGGGGTTTTTTTGTTACGTAGCAGCAGATAACTGGTACACCAAGTAGTAAGAGGAAAGAGGTAGATGTGTGGCAGGAGTCTGGGGCAGTTTTCTTCTGAGGGGCTCTCTTCTCTCAGGGACATAGGAAGCAACGTCCCCACTGAGAGTGGGCAAAAAGGGAGGAGATGTAGGAGTTTGAGCCGTCTAGGAGACACCTCCAGTCCAGAAAGGAATGAATGGAGAACCCGGATGTAGCACATCCACACAATGGAACAGGATCCGGCCGCCATCTTGCCCCCCTCCGTAAGGCCGGTGTGAATGTCCTGGCCAAGGCCCTCAGGAGCATTTACAATGCCAACGACAGAGGCACCTGCCAAGTTCTCATTAGGCCGTGCTCCAGAGTCGTCTTCCAGCTTCTAATTGCGATGATGAGGCCTGACTACACAGAAATCACTGATGACCACAGAGCCAGGAAGATTGCTGCAAAGCTTACACACCTGTCCCACTAGTCCGATTTCATTTGCACGGACAGCCCCACAGCTGGTATCCCGGCCCAGGAGGAAGAAGGACAGAAGCACACGGGACAGAGCATCCTGGGAGTCTTTTTCGAAGGATGTAATACATACGTACAAATTAAAATACCTCGGGGCGGGGAAATGAAATGAAATTCTGACACTTTTGACGATGTGGGTGAACCTTGAAAACATCACACTAAGTGAAAGAAGGCAGACGCCACAGGATAAATTTTTTTTTAATATAACACAATTTATTTTTTGTAACATATGCAATTATTTTCCATCATTTACAATACAGTAGTTGCAATGACACTCCAAACAGAAAAGCAAAGTAAAAAATCAAAACACCAACTTCTGTTTCATGTAATTAGACTTATACAGAAATTAGAAGGTTAAGTAACAACTAATCACCTAATTTCACAGCTATCTGAAGTGGCGATCGTTATATAGCAGCTTATCTATGATACATTCAAGATAAATGATACACTTTATTACTTGCCCATAAGCTACAACACAGCCTGCTTAATACCTTTCCTTAAATTCCACCTCTATACTACAATATACTTGAGGTCCATGCCAAAAAGTAGCTACCTTTTATATAGGAAATGGATGATTAAGTCTTTGGTGCTGTAAAAGCAACTTCATTTAAACATAACCACCCCCACCACCAAAAATAGAAGAGGGGGGGAAAAAAGTAAAGAAAATAATAAGGGAAAAACCCCAAGACACACTTCCTAGGGGAAAAATAAAACAGCATGTAATTTCTGTCCTTGACGGAATGTATTAAATAAGCAAACACCCCCAACAAGCAAAACAAGTGCTACAATGTAAAAATATTAAAAAAAAAAAAAAAGAAAACCCTCTCACATGCATAAATGAAAGATCGCACACAAAGAACTCACATCTTTTCAAGCTTCCATAGTAAATATTCTGCTACTATGTATTAAATACTGCATGGTTTGCCCAAGCTAAGATGAAACCACATCATGAATCAATAAGCATTTTGCATTTTCTTTCATTATCTACTCAATGTCATGCCTACTGC
>NC_043715.1:49574081-49575584 GCF_006229205.1 Suricata suricatta
AGGAAGTCATAGCCACAGAACTGCTCAAGACAGATCTAGACAACATACCGGATCAAGAATTTAAAAAACTTGTCATAAAATTAATCGCTGGGGTTGAGAAAAGCATCGAAGAATCAACTGAGACAATGACTAGGCACTATGATAAGTTAAAAAAGGCTATAGGTGAGGTGAATAACAAACTGGAGGCAGCCACCTCAAGGAATGACGAGGCAGAGAGAAGAATAGGTGAATTAGAAGATATAGTTATAGCAAAAGAGGAAGCTGAAAAAAAGAGAGAGAAATTAATCCAGGAGCAGGAAAGGAGAATTTGAGACCTGAGTGATACAATCAAGTGGAACAACATCCGGCTCATAGAAATTCCTGAAGAGGAAGACAGACAGAAAGGGCCTGAAGGGATAGTAGACCAAATTATAACTGAGAATTTCCCAAACCTGGGAAAAGAAATAGACATTCAAATTCAAGAGGCTCAAAGAACCCCCTTAAGACGTGACTTGAATTGGCTTTCGGCACGACATATCATAGTGAAACTGGCAAAATATAAAGATAAAGAGAAAATTCTGAAGCAGCTAGGGAGAAAAGGGCCCTCACATACAAAGGGAAACCTATCAGAGTGGTTACAGACCTATCTAATGAAACTTGGCAGGCCAGGAAGGAATGGCAGGAAATCTTCAATGTGATGAACAAAAAAAACATGCAGCCAAGAATCCTTTATCCAGCAAGCCTGTCATTCAAAATAGAAGGAGAGATAAAAGTGTTCCCAAATAAACAAACATTGAGAGAATTCATGACAACCAAACCAGCCCTACAGGAAATCCTAAGAGGGACTCTATGAGGGAAAGATTGCAAAGAATACAAGGTGCCAGAGACACCACTATAAACATGAAATCTAGGGAGAATACAATGACTCTAAACCCACATTTCTCAATAATAATACTGAATGTAAATGCACTGAATGCTCCAACTAAACGACACAGAGTAGCAAAATGGATAAAAAAAAAACAACACCTATCTATTTTTTGTCTACAAGAGACTCATTTTCGACCAGAAGGCACCTTCAGGTTGAAAATAAAGGGATGGAGAAATATCTATCAGGCGACTGGAAGCCAAAAGAAAGCTGGAGTAGCCATACTTATATCAGACAAACTGGACTTTAAAGTAAAGGCAGTAACAAGAGATGAAGAAGGACATTATATAATAATTACAGGATCTCTCCATCAGGAAGAGCTAACAATTATAAATATCTATGCACCAAATTGAGGAGCGCCCAAATACATAAAACAATTAATCACAGAAAGAAACAATCTTATTGACAAAAATGTGCTAATTGCAGGGGACTTTAATACTCCACTGACAGCAACGGATAGATCAACCAGACAGAAAATCACTAAAGAAACAATGACCCTGAACGACACATAGGAACAGATGGAACTGATAGATATATTTAGAACTCTGCATCCTGAAGATAGGAAATTCACCTTCTTTTCGAGTGCACATGGCACATTC
>NC_043715.1:49575684-49619787 GCF_006229205.1 Suricata suricatta
TCTCTTGTCACCTTTAGAAAGCTCATTGTGCACTGTGCACCTGTTAATATTTCTCTGTTAAAGGAGGCTTATTGACTGTCCAGGGCCGGTCGTTTCAGGAAATATTCTTTTAATGGTGTCTCTCAGTTTCTCTTGTTGTGCCTGTAAGTATTTTATTTCCCTACTCAGCAATATTTGGGATTCGCTGTCATGCACACTTTGGCTTGTTTCTTGGTGTGGCCCTAAGAAGGAAAACAGACAGACAAACACAGAGGGAATAGTAACACACAAACGCACAGACAAATCAAACAAACGAACACATTAAAAGGGGGAAAGAAAATAAAGAGAATGGGGAGGAAAGAGACGAAAAGAGGAGAAGAAGAAAAGAAAAAGGAAAAGAAAAAAATAAAGGAGGTCAGAGATAACAAAGGACAGTGGACAGTCTAAAAGTGTATGACCAGTTGAGGGGAGAGGTAGAGATGAGATATAGGAGAATATATCTGGCTTGCAAGAAGGTAAAAAAAAAAAAAAAAAAAAAAAGGAGAAAGGAGAAAGGAAAATAAGGAGTAAAAATTTTTAAAAATTTAAGTAAAAAATGTAATAATAAAAAATACGTACAGAGAAACCTCCGCTGAACTACGAACTGTAGGCCACTCTAATGAGTCCGATCTCCTTGTGCCGCGGTTGAGCCGAGTTGTATTTTCCAGGCCCGCCTCGGTTCAAAGTTCTAATCCATGCACGTTTATGCTACCACAGATGGGATGTTTTTGCTTAGGTGGCTGGCTCCTTCGGGGGAGGAATCCGTTTGTCTTGGCTCAGGCTGGGATTTCGGCTGCCCCTGCCTGAGGCGAGATGCGCAGCAGGAGGTGAAGTGCGCGGGCACCGCCACAGACCCAACCCCCGGCTGCGGATCAAGTTCGCCTTGGGGGAGGAATGAGTTCACAGCTGTTGCTGGAGGCTCTGGGAGCTGCTGGAAATGGGCTGGAGGCTCCTGCAGCCTGCACGTGCACCCAGGTCTCCACCTCCGCCATCTCCCTGCCGGGATCGTGCAGAGGTGGGGGCTATTATTTCCCTTTGGCACCCGGGATTCAGGTTTCGTGCAGCCAATGTCAGGTATCCTTCAGGTTCTCTTCCTTCTGGAGTCCGTATTTTCTCCTTCTGCTCTTGCAGATGAGAGTAATGTCCTTCTCAGTTCGATCGATGGAGCAGACGAAGTTTACACAGCTCCCTTCCTCTCCGCCATCTTGGCTCCTCCCAGAGGATAAGTATTGAATGGTTCCATTTTTTAAAAATGTTTTTTATTTATTTTTGAGAGACAGAGAGAGACAGTGCAAGCAGGGGAGCGTCAGAGAGAGAGGGAGACACAGAATCCGAAGCAGGCTCCAGGCTCTGAGCCGTCAGCACAAAGCCTGACGTGGGCCTTGAACCCACAAACCATGAGATCATGATCTGAGCCAAAGTCGGACACTCAACCGACTGAGCCACCCAGGAACCTGTCTTTTATTTTTTAGAAATGTTTATTTATTTATTTTGAGAGAGAGCACATGAGATAGCGCAAGAAGGGAGAGGCACAGAGAGGGAGAGACAGAGAATCCCAAGCAGCCTCCACGCTTAGTGAAGAGCCTGATGCAGGGCTCGATCCCACGACCCTGGGATCATGACTTGAGATTAAATCAACAGTCAGGCACTTGGCCGACTGAGCTGCTCGAGCCCTGAATTTTACACTTTTAAATGGTTAAAACGATAACGTTTTGGGCACCTGGGTGGTTCAGTTGGTTAAGCCTCCGACTTCAGCTCAGGTCATGATCTCACAGTTTGTGGGTTCGAGCCCTGTGTCAGGCTTTGTGCTGACAGCTCAGAGCCTGGAGCCTGCTTCAGATTCTGGGTCTCCCTCTCTCTCTGACGGTCCCCTACTCACTCTCTGTGTTTCTCTGTCTCAAAACTAAACATTAAAAATATAAAATAAAATAATAAAGTTTGTGTTTTGTATCTTTTTTTTAAAGGTAAGGTCTACACCCAAAATGGGGCTTGAACTCATAACCCCAAGATCAAGAGTCACATGCTCCCTCTACCAATGGAGCCCCCCAGGCTCCCCTATGTAATGTACCTTTTAACACAATTAAAAACAATTTAGGAGCGGGGTGCCTGGGTGGCTCCGTCGGTTGAACCTCCTATGTCAGCTCACGTCATGATCTCCTGGTTTGTGGGTTCAAGCCCTGCCTCAGGCTCTCTGCTGACAGTGTGGAGCCTGGAGCCTGCTTCGGATTCTGTGTTTCCCTCTCCCTCTCTGCCCCTCTCCCACTCATGCTCTGTCTGTCTCTCTCTCTCAAAAATAAATAAACATTAAAAAAATATTTTAAATGCAAAACCCTTACAGGTCTGAGCCCCATGGGGGTCAAGTTCAGATAGCACACTGCCAGACATCGTTAGCGCCATCTTGGGGTCCAAGGTACTGAAGTTATCCCGGGACCTGGCGCCAGGGTTCCAGCTATTTCTCAGACCCCTGATGGAGAGGCAGCCCAGGCGTTAAGGGCGGGACAGTGACTGGCCTCAGGCGCTAAGCTGGGTGAGGGCTGAGTGGTCCTGAGGGGCTGAGTCAGTGCAAAACAGTGGGATTAATGCAGTGAGGTCCTGGTGAGGCTGGAGGAATTAGGACACCAGATGAAGTGAGCCAGAAAGGTCCACAGGGCCGTGCTGGGGTGGGCTGGCTCGTAGGGGTCGAAATGGTGGGGGCGCCTGGGTGGCTCAGTCGGTTAAGCCTCCGACTTCGGCTCAAGTCATGATCTCACGGTTCGTGGGTTCGAGCCCCGCGTTGGGCTCTGTGCTGACAGCTCAGAGCCTGGGTCCTGCTTCGAATTCTGTGTCTCCTCTCTCTGCCCCTCCCCTGCTCATGCTCTGTTTCCCTCTCTCTCTCAAAAATAAATAAACATTAGATCATTTTGACAACAACAACAGAAAAAAAATTTTTTAACTTGAAATGGTGGAGGAAGTGTGTGGTTGTCGGTTGTGAGGTGTCCGCTCTGGGCACAGGACGGAGGCGGGGAGAAGGGTGGGCTGAGGGCCAGGTCTTGGAGGAGAAGAGGTCAAGCTGCTGAGGAGCCAGCCTCCTGGAGCAGGCCATCTCTGTGCATTTTGAATTGTGCGAGAATTAGAACAGGAAACAGCAACAGAGCCCAGGGGGCCACGGGTCAGGGAGCTGGGGGTCTGCCATTGACTGTGACAGCCGCACAGCACGTGTCACGGTGTGATCCATGAGCTTTGACATAGAAGGCTTAGCTCTCTCCTGAACTGCTATTTTTTTTAATGTTTTATTTATTTTTGATACAGAGAGAGACAGAGCATGAGAGGGGAAGGGGCAGAGAAAGAAGGAGACACAGAATCAGAAACAGGCTCCAGGCTCTGAGCTAACTGTCAGCAAAGAGCCTGACGTGGAGCTCGAACCCACGAATGTGAGATCTGACCTGAGCCGAAGTTGTAGGCTCAACCGACTGAGCCACCCAGGTGCCCCTGCTATTTTTTTTTAATTTAAAAAATTTTTTCTTAATTAAAAAAATGTTTTATTTATTTTTGATACAGAGAAAGACAGAGCATGAGAGGGGGAGGGGCAGAGAGGGAGACACAGAATCGGAAGCAGGCTCCAGGCTCTGAGCTGTCAGCACAGAGCCCAACGCGGGGCTCGAACCCACAAAACTGCGAGATCATGACCTGAGCCGAAGCCGGAGGCTTAACTGACTGAGCCCCCCATGCGCCCCTGTGAGCTGCTATTTTTAATTCCACATTACACTAATCCCACCCAAAGGGCATCTGGCTGGAACAGACTTTGCCATCCTGAGGATATCAGGTCGTCATGGCAACCATAGCTCCGTCATTTTGGGCCAAAGGGTGGGACTTCTCCATGGGAACAGCCAGGCTCACATTCTGAGGGAGAATGTCATCATCTGTAAGACCTTTACTGGCCTGGGATTCCTTCTCTTACCAGCCTCGCTCCCTCCTCCAGAAAGCCTTCCAGGGTTGTTCCAAATCTCTCCTCCCCTGACCAGTCTGGATTCTTCTACCTTGGGTCCGTTATCTTGGGAGAGGAGGAAGAGGAGGAAGCCAGGAGGTGGAATGGAAGTAGGAGTGTCTGAGGTCATCAGGAACAAACATCCATAATATTTAGCCCCTCCACAAATATCTATTGAGGCCCCACTATGTGCCAGGAACCGCGCCAGCATTGTGGTAAAGAGAATGGACCCCCCGTCTGCTTAGAGCGGACATTCTCGTGACAGGACAGCTGTCCGACAGAGACGGAAGGGAAGCCACACAGGAACTTTTGACTTTTCTAGTAGCCACATTAATAAAGAAGAAGGGGAGCGCCTGGGGGGCTCAGTGGGTTAAGCGGCCAACTTCGGCTCAGGTCATGATCTCACGGTTCGTGGGTTCGAGCCCCGCGTCGGGCTCTGTGCTGACAGCTCAGAGCCTGGAGCCTGCTTCAGATTCTGTGTCTCCCTCTCTCTCGCTCTCTCTCTGTTCCTCCCGAGCTCATGCTCTGTCTCTCTCTCCTTCAAAATTAAACAATTTTTATTAAAAAAAAAAAAGCAGAAATAGGCAAAATTAACATTAATTCTATATTTCATTACTAAGATAATTAAGGTAGGCAGAATAATGGCCCCCAAAGCTGTCCATGTTCTAGTTCTCCGGGTCTGTGAATGTGTCCCCTTACACGGCACAGGGCCTGCACATACAACTACACGGGGAAGTTCAAAGTGGGAGGATTATCTCGGATGATCGGTCTGGGTCATCAAGGGTCCTAATAAGGAAAAGAGGAAAGCAGGAGAGCCAGAGAGAGAGAGAGATAAAGAGAGAGAGAGAGAGGGAATGATAGTAGCTGAGGTAGGAGTGAGGCAAAGGGGGTCAGGAGCCAAGGAATATGGGAGGCTTCTAGAAGACGGAAATAGCAAGGAAAGAGACACATCCCTAGAGGCTCCAGAAGGAACACAGCTTGATTTCAGCCCAATACAATTCATTTCAGACCTTCAGATTTGTAAAATAACAAATTTGTCTTCTCTTTTTATAATTTTTCTTAGTTTCTTTTTGAGAGACAGAGCTAGAGTGGGGGAGGGGCAGAGAGAGAGGGAGACACAGAATCTGAAGCAGGCTCCAGGCTCTGAGCTGTCAGCACAGAGCCTGACAGGGGGCTCGAACTCACGAACCGTGAGATCATGACCTGAACTGAAGTTGGATACTTAATGGACTGAGCCACCCTGTGCCCCTGATCTTCCTTCTAGTCCCCCTTGACCTGACCCCTAGCTTGTTCCTTCATTCATTCATTCAACTACTATTTCCCCAGCACACACTGTGGGCTAGACCCATCCAGGCACAGAGGACACAGCAGGGAATAGACTAAACTGCTCAGGGGAGCAGCTCAACATGACCGGTGGTGATGGAGTTAAAAAGTGAAATATAGAACGAGCCACATGGCCATAGATAGGGGGTGGTCCGGGAAGGCAGGGAAGAGGATAGCGCTGGGGGTCAGGGAGGTGCAGCGCTTGATACTAGTCAGGGAAGGCCTGGGGAGGAGGGCACCCTGAAGGAGAAGGTGAGAGGGTGAGATGATGACATCTAGGGGAAGGGAGGTCCGGTATGTGCAAAGGCCCTGAGGTAGGAGCACATCTGCTGTGTCAAGGAACAGCAAGGAAGCCAATACTCTCTCCTTTCTCTCTAAGATGTGAGATGTGAGCCCATGCTCCTTCCCTGCTCAAAGCCTTTCTGAGCCCTGGACGCCAGGCCTGCTCCCCACTTGAATAGGGAGATCTTCCAGAACTTTCCTGCTCACTTTCTCACCCCTGTGCACGGTGTGCTATAGATACAGCTCAACTCTGACGCTATCTCCCTGGAGACAGCCCCAGACCCCTCTGGCTGAGGCTCAGTCCCACAAGACCACGCCCACTTCAGGCACCAATCACAGGTGGAGGGTGTCACCCTGCTTCCGACCCCCTGGCTGCGGGTGAGGTTACCGCGACCCCTTCCTCAGCGGGATCCTATGTTAGCACAACTCACAAAGCTCGGGGAAGCTTTTGCTCGCATTCACCAGGTTATTATAGAGGGTATTATAAAGGATACGATGAACTGCCAGATGAAGAGCCTGAAGGCTCTGTCTCTGGGCCCCTGGGATGTACCACCCTCCCAGCAGGTGGGTGTGTTCACCAACCGGAAGCCAATCAAATCTTGTCATTTAAGATTTTTTTTTATAGAAGGGGCTCAGTTGGTTAAACTTCAGGTCACGATCTCAGGGTTGGTGAGTTCAAGGTCCACATTGGGCTCCACAGGGGTGGTGCGGAGCCTGCTTGTGATTCTCTCTCTCTCTCTGCTCCTTCCCCACTTGTGCCCTCTCTCTCTCAAAATAAGTAAATAAACTTAAAAAAATAGAAGATGCACCTAGAAATACATATAGAACCATTAAAATTCGAGCTAAATAACCAAAATTATAGAAAACATCATTACTATTGTTTAAGATTTTTAAAAATTATTTTTAAGTATTCTCTACACTCAACATGGGGCTTGAACCCACAACCCAGAGATCCAGAGTCACACACTCCACGAACTGAGCCAGTCTGGAGCCCCACTTCGTGGCTATTTTAAAGGCCATATAATGTCCCACTAATATTGAAATTACTCATTTCTCATAGACAATGAAAATGAAATGAATTCATAATCCTGATCCTGAGGTTACTGTGCTTTTTTTTAAATCCTCAATTTAAAAAAATTTTAAGTATCTTATTTTTTTATAAAAAAATTTTTAATGTGTATATATTTTTGAGAGAGAGAGAGAGAGAGAGAGAGTGTGAGTAGGGAAGGAGCAGAGGGAGAGGGAGATACAAAACCAAAGCAGGCTGCAGGCTCTGAGCTGTCAGTACAGAGACCAGTGTGGGGCTTGAACCCACGAGCCACGAGATCATGACCTGAGCTGAAGTCGGACGCTTAACCGACTGAGCCCCTCAGGCGTCCTTAATATATATATATGTATATGTTTATGTTTATGTATTTAAATAATCTCTCCACCCACCCAGGGGCTTGAACTCACAACCCTGAGATCAAGAGCTATGCGCTCTACTGACTGTGTCCCCCAAGTGCCCCAATGTATTTCTCATTATACCACCATCCCCATCTCTTGTAGGTGGGGGCCCCTCTGAGTGTGGGTTGGCCGTAGTAACTCGCTCGCAAGGAGTAAAATATAGCAGAAGTAAAGGCATGCCACTTTTTTTTAAAGCACTTCTTTTTTTTTAATATTTTTTCTTTATTTTTGAGAGAGAGAGAGTGACAGCTCGATCAGGGAAGGTCAGAGAGAGAGAGGGAGGCACAGAATGTGAAGCAGGCTCCAGGCCCCCAGCTGTCAGCACAGAGCCCGATGTGGGGCTCAAACCCACGAACCGTGAGGTCATGACCTGAGCCGAAGCCGGACGCTCAACCGACTGAGCCCCCCAGGCGCCCCAAGGCATGTCACTTCTGAGACTGGGCTATGAAAAGACTTCGCTTTCTGTCTTGGGTTTTCCCTCCCTCTCTCATCACATGCTCTGGAGGAGTCAGCTGCCCTGTGTGTTAAATGATGAACTGAAAAGGGGCGCCTGGGTAGCTCAGCCCAGTAAGCTGTTGACTTCCGCTCAGGTCACGATTTGTGGTTCGTGGGTTCGAGCCCCGTGTTGGGTTCTGTGCTGACAGCTCAGAGCCTGGAGCCTGTCTTCAGATTCTGTGTCTCCCTCTCTCTCTGCCCCTCCCTGGCTCACGTTCTGTGTTTCTCTCTCTCAAAAGAAAGACTAAAAAAAAACTGAAGCATATTAAACATTTTAAGAGTTTATTTGAGCAAAAACCAATGCTGCGCAGGTAGCGCTGACCCAGATGGAGTTAGGAGCCCTCCAGGGACGGGAGCTGGGGACTGACTTTGTAGAGAAGACAGGGAAGCGAGGCAAGGAGATTATTTGATTGGCTGTAGCTGGCCAGTTACCTTATTTGGAAAAGCCTAATTGGCTGTCACTGGTTGTCCTGAGGTTTCTGTGTCTTAACCTTGAGGGTTAGGTTTGAGTTCTCTCATCTAGGCTATTAAAGTATTAAAGTCACTCCATTCTAAATGCCTCCCTGCTTATTTTTATTTTTTATAAGTTTATTTATTTATTTTGAGAGAGAGAGAGCAGGGGAGGGGCAGAGAGAGAAAAAGAGAGAGAATCCCAAGCAGGCTCCACACTATTAGCACAGAGCTCACTTCAGGGCTCGAACCCACAAACCGTGAGATCGTGACCTGAGCCGAAACCAAGAATCAATCGCCCAACCAACTGAGCCACCCAGATGCCCCTAAACACGTCGTCGTTTTAAGGGGCGCCTGGGTGGCTCAGTCAGTTAAGCGGCCGACTTCAGCTCAGGTCATGATCTCACGGTTCGTGGGTTCAAGCCCTGCATCAGGCTCTGTGCTGACAGCTCAGAGCCTGGAGCCTGTGGCCTGCTTCCGGTTCTGTGTCTCCTTCTCTCTCTGCCCCTCCCTTGTTCACACTGTCTCTCTCTCTCTCTGTCTCGAAAATAAAATAAAACATTAAAAAAAGTAAAACACTAACTTGGAGAATAATTTGTTATGCAGCAGATAACTAATACGTACTTCCATAAAAGCTTATTTAGAGAAAACCCAGCACCCAGCACCCTTGGGACAAAGCTCCAAGGAACTGTCCACCGTGCCTGTGACCCCCTCTCCCCTCACGCGTCCCTCCAGGCCTTTCTCTCCCCACATCCTTGGCGCTCTCTTGGCAACATCATAGTCAGAGGCCAGACTCCGAGTCAGACTGCCTGGGTGTGACTCGATCTGCAATGGGGGAGACACAGTCTACATTGCGTGAGCGACGCCCCGAGGTGTCATCCAATACCCCAAACAACCTCAGGGAGGGTGGTGGTACCGTGGGGGTGGTCTAGTCCTTAGGGAAACTCCTCTGACAGGTTCAAGTTCCAAGGGAGAGTTTTTGACTCCACAAGGTCAAAGCCAGGAACCATCAGGGCAGGCTTTCCTCACCCAGCAGGAATGGGGGAGCTGTATCCGCAATGCAAATGTATTATAATGAGTCTAGGGGTTACCCTAGGGCAGAGGTGGCTGGGGAGAGCCTGTGTTCTGCGCCTGTGGCTCCGGATCTGTCAACCTCAAGGTCACAGGCCACAGAAGCCACAACATCAGGATGCTGGCTCTCGGGCTTATCATGTGTAGTTTATTGGGGCACCCGGCTGACTCAGTTGGATGAGCCGACTCTTGATTTTGACTCAGGTCATGATCCCAGGGTCGTGGGATCAAGGTCCACCTTGGGGCTGAGTGTGGAGTTTGCTTTGAGACTCTCTCTCCCTCTCTCTGCCCCCTCCCCTGCTCGCTCGCTCTCAAAAAAAATTTATTTTTAAATGTGTCGCTTATTAAAAATTTTTTTTTAATTTTATTTTTGCATTTATTTATTTTTCAGAGGCAGAATGTGAACAGGGCAGGGTCAGAGAGAGAGGGAGACACAGAATCCGAAGCAGGCTCCAGGCTCTGAGCTCTCAGCACAGAGCCTGACACGGGGCTCGAACCCACAAACTGTGAGATCATGACCTGAGCTGAAGTGAGACGCTTCACCGACTGAGCCACCCAGGCGCCCCTAAAAGTTTTTAACATTTATTCATTTTTGAGAGAGAGATAGAGTATGAGTGGGAGAGAGGCAGAGAGAGAGGGAGACACGGAATCTGAAGCAGGCTCCAGGCTCTGAGCTGTCAGCACAGAGCCCGATGTGGGGCTCGAACCCATGAGCAGTGAGATCATGACCTGAGCCAAAGTCAGACACTTAACAGACTGAGCCACCCAGGTGTCCCTGAATGTGTGGCTTATTTATCACTGTCCTCACCTCCAGCTCATGTCTCCTTCATGTCATTCCCCTTCAAGGACTTGGGGACTCTGCCTTGGGGGCGTTCCTTCCACAGTTCTCATCTGGCGTCTCCCGGAAGGATCCACTGTTTACAGGGGTGTGACCTTGGTGGAGTCATTTGCCCTTCCCTGTGCTTCCATTGTTTCATCAATAAATCGGGCCCTCCTCATAGGGCGATGGTGACAAATGAATACACTATCTCCCATGAAGTGCTCAGTAGAAGGCCTGGTACATAGATTGTTTTGTAAGTCTTTGCCCTTATGATTCCCATAATGCTCTAGCCCCAGAAATATTGTCACACCCCCAGGATAGGGCCATGTGCCCTTTTCGTCCTGGCCTTTGCGCATTTGCATTGCTCTCCTAGGAATCCTTCCTTACCCTCTTCCTTTGGCTTGTGTTTATTCATCCTTTTTAGCTCAGACCCCCTCCTCCAGCAAGCCCTCTCTGATTTCTCCCTCCAGCCTAGATCCAACAGCCACTCTGGGATTCCGCAGCCTCCTTGGATCTCCTCTCCCACTCCCACTCAGTCCCTGTCCATGATGGGTCTTGTCTCCAGCACTAGACTGTGAGTCCCAGGAGGGCAGGGCTGGAAGGAGCTTGGTCACTTCTGTGTCCCTAGCACTGCCCAGCACAGGGTGGGCACATGGAAGTCCTGAAGAAGTGTTTGTTGAAGGGGGCGCCTGGGTGGCTCAGTTGGTTGTGTCCCACTTCGGCTCAGGCCAATCCCCGCGTCGGGCTTTGTGCTGACAGCTCAGAGCCCGGAGCCTGCCTCAGGTTCTGTGACTCCCTCTCTCTCTGCCCCTCCCCTGCTCACACTCTGCCTCTCTCTCCTTCAAAAATAAATAAACATTAAAAAAAATTTTGGGGGGGCGCCTGGGTGGCTCACTCGGTTGAGCGTTCGGCTTCAGCTCAGGTCATGATCTCACGAGTGTGGGTTCGAGCCCCGTGTCGGACTCTGTGCTGACACTCGGAGCCTGGAGCCTGTCTTCAGAGTCTGGGTCTCCCTCTCTCTCTCTGACCCTCCCCTGCTCACGCTGTCTCTCTCTGTCTCTCAAAAATAAATAAAAAACATTAAAAAAATAATAATTAAATTAAATTAAATTAAAAAATGTTTTTAAAGGAAGTGTTTGTTGAAGTTGAATAAATCTCCAAAATCACAGTATGTGTGTACGTGTGTGGTCCAGTGATGACTAAAGCTGTTGTCAGTGTTCCAGGGCAGCATGTTATTTTTTAAAGTTTATTTAAAAATTTTGAATGTTTATTTATTTTTGAAGAGAGAGAGAGAGAGACGGAGTGCAAGCGAGGTGGGGGGGCAGAGAGAGAGGGAGACACAGAATCCGACGCAGGCTCCAGGGTCTGAGCTGTCAGCACAGAGCCCGACGCGGGGCTCGAACCTGCTAACCGTGAGATCATGACCTGAGCCGAAGTCTGACGTCTAAATTGACTGAGCCAAGCAGGAGCCCCCTATTTTTAAAAATCTTAAAAATTTAAAAACTTGGGGGCTCCTGGGTAGCTCAGTCAGTTGAGTGTCTGACCTCGGCTCAGGTCGTGGTCTCACCGTTCGTGAGTTCCAGCCCTGCATCAGGCTCGCTGCTGTTGACCCTCCGCCCCTCCCCAGACTGTGTGTGTGGCACGTGTGCTCTCTCGCTCTCACAAAAACAAATAAACGTTAAAATTTTGAAGTTATTTATTTTAAGAGAGAGAACTGACAGGACACAGAGAGAGGGGGGAGAGGGAATCCCAAGCTCGCTCTGCACCTCCAGTGTGGAGCTAGATGTGGGGCTCCGTGAGACCATGACCTGAGCCGAAGGCAGATGCTTAACCGACGGAGTCACCCAGGAGCCCCCAACGTGCTGTTTTTAATCACCAAAATACTGATATTTTTTGGTAACGGGCTCTCAATCATTTGAATCATTGTTTTGAGCTGCCCCCAGAGTTGAGGCTACCTCATAACTTCATAAGGACCTGGGCTCACTCGTTCAGAAAGCTTTCTGACCACATCCCTCACTGCTGAAAACCTTACAAGTACCCTACCGGTGAACAGTGGCTCAGCTCCTGGCTCGCCAGGGGGCCAAGCGTTGCTTCCTCCATTTTTTTTTAATTTAACTTTTTACTTTGAGATAATTATAGGTTCACACTGCAGTTTTAGAAAACAACACAGAGGGGCGCCTGGGGTGACTTTGGCTCTGGTCATGATCTCGCAGTCTATGAATTCTAGCCCTGCATCGGGCTCTGTGCTAATGGCTCAGAGCCTGGAACCTGCTTCTGATTCTGTGTCTCCCTCCCTGACCCTCCCTGCTCAGGATTTGTCTTTCTCTCAAAAATGAATATACATTTTAAAAAAGTGACTATAGTAGCTGATTCTCTTCATTCACTGCAGTTATGTTCTATAAACCCGCAGCCAATACTAAACTAGCGAATCCTGAACCGCTGTTCTTGGAGGGGGGCGGAGTACAGCGTGAGGTTCCCAGCGGCTTCTGGTTACAACATGTTCAAGAAACCATTAATATGTAACTTTGTTTTCTGTGTGTTTCGGTTTGAAAACAGCTTACATAATATCTCTTGTCGATTCCTTCACCTTGGACTCAGGTCAACCAACGCTGACTGACACCTGAAGGAAGCTTTTCTAAGGCATGTAGACATCTCCCACATTTTCTCCATAAGGCACCTCCCAGCCTTCTTGCGCCGAGGGACGCTGGGCAGCACTGCTCTGGGGGCCTGTTTTCAACAGGAAAACCACTAACAGAGAGCACAAAAATGCAAAAAATGTGGCACTAAATAGACCGTGAAAAGGACACTTGTTTGCAGTGTGGGAGCAGCAAAGAGAAGGCAGGCCATCGCCCGGTTCAACTTCAGCTGGGAATGCGTGTTGGGCGACTCAAGGTTTTTAGGGGTTTTTTGGCCATTCTGTGCCCATCTGGGATTGACCCCGAAAGTGCCGCCGGGGCACTTTCTCGGGGTTTCCATATTTGCATTCGAAAGTATGGCATCTGCAAATAACAGAAATCGACCATCGGGTGTCATGAGCAGGATGCTGACGCTGCCAGGGTCAAGATGCGGAACCTCCCATCTCAAGGTGGCCCCTCCCTGATGCGGCCACCCCATGTGTTCGGCCCTCACCCCCTTCTCAGCCCCTGGCAACCACCAATCTGTTCTCCATTTCTAAAATTTGGTCACCTCAAGAATGTTACGTATGGGGGCACCTGGTGGCTCAGTCGGTTGAGCGTCCGACTTCGGCTCAGGTCAGATCTCACGTTTGTGGGTTCGAGCCCCACGTCAGGCTCTGTGCTGACAGCTCAGAGCCTGGAGCCTGTTTCTGGTTCTGTGTCTCCTTCTCTCTCTGCCCCTCCCCTCTCATGCTCTGTCTCTCTCTGTATCAAAAATGAATTTAAAAAAATTTTTTAAATGTTATGTAAATGCAACCACATGACATAACTTTTGAGATTGAAGTGTATGATTCAATGGTTTTTAATATACTCACAAAGTGCGCAGCCATCACTGTGATCAATTTTAGAATATTTTCCTCACCCCATAAAGAAACCCCATAGGGGCGCCTGGGGGCCTCAGTCGGTTAAGTGTCCGACTTTGGCTCAGGTCATGATCTCACCGCTTGTGAGTTCAAGCCCCGCATCGGGCTCCGTGCTGACAGCTCAGAGCCTGGAGCCTGCGTCGGATTCTGTGTCTCCCTCTCTCTCTGTCCCTCCCCCGCTTGTACTGTCTCTCTGTCTCTCTTTCTCAAAAATCAATAAACATTAATAAAAAAAAAAGAAATCTGAAATCCTCACTGACTTGCATGAAGTACAGGTGCTCCCCTAAGCGCCTGACACACAACAACTCATGCAGCCCTCCCCACAGCTTTCTGAGCAGGGACTGTCATCATGGCCCCCATTTGACAGATGAGAACACTGAGACCCTCTATGGAGGCTGTGCAGCCAGGGAGCCGGGAAGCAAGCTGGATGTGAACCAGGCTTCATGTTGGTCCCGACTCTAAGAAATCCCACAGAGTGAGTCAGCACCAAGGAGGTCCCCACGTCACCTTGGAGCCCAGCAAGTCTGGAATTTCATGAATTTTTTTTTTTTTAGAAAGAGCGTGTGCACCAGTCAGGGAGAGGGGCAGAAGGGGAGAGAGAGAATCTTAGGCAGGCTGCATGCTCGCCACTGAGCCCCACAGGGGGGCTCAGTCCCACGACCCTGGGACCATGGCCTGAGCCAAAACCAAGAGTTGGGCACCCAACCGACTGAGCCCCCCACGCCACCCTGCCCCGGCGCCCCTGTCATTTTGTGGCTTTAATGTTTGAAGGTTCTGCGACTCCAGGGCTGCCTGGATACCAAGGGACGTGTGGCTACAAGATATGACGTCTAGGATTCGCTTCAAAAGAAATGCAGGGGGGGCCCCGGGTGGGTAGGAGGATGCGGGGTCGGCCTATAATCTGATGGTAACGAGAGCAAAAGCTCAAAACAACGGAAGGAATGAGGATGTTGGGTCATTTGGCCCGACTTCTCCGCCGGCTCGCCAGTAGCCAGAGGGAAAACGGTCCTGACACCAGGCACGCTTCAACCCCGGATCTGTCACTTCCCGGGTCCGGGGGCCAGTGACGTGCCCAGTGGGGGACAATCCGACCCGTCCAAGAACCTCCGAGTCCGGGCTGAGCACCCAGAGCCTGCTTTGAAGTAAGAACTCAACAGATGGGAACTGGATGGCCTCGAGCAGGTGGCTTGGCCTCTCTGTGCCTCAGTCTCCCCATCTGTAAAATGGGATAGTCAGAGCCCCTACCTTTTAGGCCTGTGGAGAGGGCTCATTTGTTCGTTCATTTATTTACTATTTCTTGAGTGTTTTCTATGCATAATTATTGAGCGACCTTTTTTTTTTAAGATTTTATTTTTAAGTAATCTCTTCACCCACACGGGCTCCAAGTCACAACTCCGAGATCACTGAGCCAGCCAGGCGCCCCAAGGATAACCATTTTCTTTCTTCTTTTAAATTTGTTTGTTTATTTATTACTAAGACAGAGAGAAACAGAGCATGTGTGGGAGAGAGGCAGAGAGAGAGGCAAACACAGAATCCCAAGCAGGCTCCAGGCTCTGAGCTGTCAGCATAGAGCCCGATGCAGGGCTTGAACATGTGAATCGCGAGATCATACCCTGAGCTGAAGTCGACACTTAACTGACTGAGCCACGCAGGCACCCCAAGGATGACCATTTTCTGTGGTGAGGTCAGGAAGCCCCGGTAGCGGAGGTCACATTAGAGACCCGAACGAGGTGAGAAAAGGAGCCACATATATATCTGGGGGAACTGTGTCCCAGGCAGAGAGTAAGTGCAAAGGCCCTGAGGCAGGACTGTCTGATAAGCTCAAGGAATACCAAAGAGGCAAAGAGGCCAGTGTGCATGGAACAGAGTGAGCAAGGGGGAGAAAATTTGGAGAATGAGGTAAAAGAGGGCACAGGGGTAACTTTAGGTCCTTCTGAGTGAGGCGGGAGCCACAGCGGGGGGGATTCCTATATGATTTTTTCTCCTTTATTATTATTTTTTCCGAGAGAGAGAGAGAGGGAGGCAGAGAATCCCAAGCAGGCTCCACGCTGTCAGCACAGAGCCCAGTGCAGGGCTCGGACTCACAAACTGTGAGATCATGACCTGAGCCAAAGTCAGACCCTCAACTGAGCCACCCAGGTCCCCCCCCAACCCCCCCCCCCGGGGATCTGAAGAGGGAAGTGACATCATGCACTTACTGTGAAAGAGTTCTGTGACCGCATTAAGGAACCTCTGCCAGGGGACTAGGGCAGCAGCCCCGAGAAGGTGACAACCATAGCGAAGGTAAGAGATGATGGCTGTGGGGCCAGAGCAGGAGTGGTGGGGGTCAGACTTCAGATGTATTGTTTTTTTTTTTTTTATGTTTTATTTATTTTTGAGAGAGACAGAGAGAGACAGCATGAGCAGGGGAGGGTCAGAGAGAGAGGGAGACACAAAATCCGAAGCAGGCTCCAGGCTCTGAGCTAGCTGTCAGCACAGAGCTTGACGCGAGGCTTGAACCCACAGACCGTGAGATTGTGACCTGAGCTGAAGCCGGATGCTCAACCGACTGAGCCACCCAGGCGCCCCTCGGATGTATTCTGAAGGTCAAGTCAGTGGGATTTCCTGTGGGCTGTGAGACGCCGAGCTGAGTCACGACTCCCTTCCAGCCCACGTGTCTACAACGATGTTGGTTTCTCTGCCCCCCAAGGAAGTAGGCTGCTCAAGGCACTGAGCAGGCTGCTGCACACCGGAAGTAGCTGTCATGTGCTATGGCAATTAGAGAGGATATGGTCCTCCAGATGCGGGCGTCACGGGGAAGGGAAGGCAAGGCTGGCCCTGGCTAAGCCGGACAAGACTCAGGCAAGTGCTGGGCACAGGGCCAGCCTCACCTTCCACGTCCTATTTCCCTCTGGGCTAGGACGGCCTCTCCTGCCCCCAGGCCATAAAGAACTTCTCCCACTCTCAACCAGGTTAACGAAGCTTCCACCACCTTGTGCCAGGCCTGGCTTCCCTCGGGTGGCTGATCACCACAGACAGGCTACATCCCAGAAGCTGGGTATATGGCGTGAGGTAGAGCTCTCCTGTTTCATACCCTGCCTCCTTTCCCCATCTTCCAGAACTTCTGGAACTCTTTTCCCCTCCCTCTCCTGCACATTTTTTCATTCCGTTGTCATTTTCCTTTAATTTCTTTAACGTGTATTTATTTCTGAAAAGAGAGACAGAGAAGCAGAGCACAAGGAGGGGGAGGGGCAGAGAGAGAGGGAGACACAGGATCCAAAGCAGGCTTCCGGCTCCAAGCTGCCAGCACAGAGCCTGACGCAGGGCTGGAACCCATCAACCACGAGATCACAACCTGAGCCAGAGCTGGGCGCTTAACCGAGCTTAACTGACTGAACCACCCAGGCACCCCTTTCGTGTTCTTATTGATTGGTGAAGAGCTCTTTATATATATGGACACGAATCCCTCTGTCAGTTACATGGGTTGCAGCTCTCTCCCACAACTTGTGGCTTGTCTTTTCATTTTGTTTATGGTGTCTTTTGATGTCCCGAGGTTTGACTTTCAATGCAGTCTTCTCTAGATAGCCCCCTGTGGATCACCCACATCCTCCCTCCCCCATATGAAAGGAGACCTTCTGTCTCTTATGAAATCTCCATGAATGTGTGGGTCTGTTTTTGAGCAATCTGTTCTTCTTCTTTTTTTTTTTTTTTGTAATCTGCTTGTCTAATCTTATGCAAATACCATGGTCTCTCAGTGGCTGAGGCTAAATAACGATGATCATGATTTCTGGTTAGGCAAGCCCTAATCCTCCTCAAAAGGCCTTGCCTTTTCTTGTAGCTTTGTTTTCCCACATGGATTAGTTCCTGGGGCTGTTTTAAGACAGGCCCACAGATCTGGCCTAAAGAGCAGAAACGTATCCTCCCCTGGTACAGGAGGTCAGAAGTCCAAGGTGATGGTGTTGCAGGATTGGTCCCCCTGAGGGCAGGGAGGAAGAATCTTCCCAGGGCTTTCTCCTTGGCTTGTGGGTGTCTGTCTTCTTCCGGTGTCCTCATCTGTCTTCCTTCTGAGCCTGTCTCTGGGGACAAATTTCCCCCTTCTTAAAGGGGGGCTCAGTCGGTTGAGCATCCGACTTCAGCTCAGGTCATGATCTCCTGGTCTGTGAGTTCGAGCCCCACGTCGGGCTCTGTGCTGACAGCTCTGAGCTTGGAGCCTGCTTCAGATTGTGTGTCTCCCTCGGTCTCTGCCCCTCCCCCGCTTATACTCGGTCTCTCTCAAAAATAAACATTAAAAAATCCTCAACTCGCTGATCTCACATTCCTCTCCAAGGCTGTACTGTTCCCTCCTCTAGAAACACTTCCTCCCAGGGTTTTCTAGGGACTTTTGCCCTGTTCTTTCCTGCGGGCTCTAGAAGCCACTCTGATTGGTCCATGGGTTGGGCTCACCTCACCCTCCATCCGCCCTGCTGTCCCCCGCTGACCCCGCTTTACCAAGTCCAGTGGCCAACTCTCCGCCCTTCTCTGCTGTGCCCACTCAGAAGCTTTTCTTTTCTTTAAAAAATTGAGGGGCGCCTGGAGGGCTGTCAGTTAAGCGCCCGACTTCGGCTCAGGTCATGATCTCACGGTCCGTGGGTTTGAGCCCCGCGTCGGGCTCTGTGCTGACAGCTCGGAGCCTGGAGCATGTTTCAGATTCCGTGTCTCCCAATCTCTCTGACCCTCCCCTGCTCACACACTCTCTCTCTCAGAAATAAATTAAAAAACAAAAAAAATTAAAAATTGAGATATATTCACATATCCTAAAATTCACCTTAAAAAAAAAAGTTTATTTATTGAGAGAGAGCAGCACAGGAGGGGAAGAGAGAGGAGAGAGAGAGAATGCTCAGCAGGCACTGCATTGCCAGTGCAGACCCCGACGTGGGGCTCAAAACCACGAACCGCGAGATCATGACCTGAGCCCAGTACTGGGGTACTCTGTCCTCCTGAGCCCCTCGGCCCCTTGATTGGATCACGCCGCCTGGGTGGCTTTCCTTCCTCACGCCGGCCTGTCCTTGCTCTATTACACGTTGATCTCTCGTCTTCACCTTCTCCCTCCCCCGCCCACCACCCTAGGGACCCCAGCAACCTCCGGGCAGTCAATATTGTCAGTGTTCCAGCAACATCCAAATGCCCCCACCCCCAATATGCCATATTCTGGAGCCGGTGAATATGACTTTATTCAGAAAAAGCATCTTTACTGATGTAATTATATTTAAAGACCTTGAGATGAGATCATGTAAGTTATCCCCTTCTTAATATGTTTTTTGAGAGAGAGAGAGAGAGAGAGAGAGAGAGAATATGAATGAGCAGGGGAGGGGCAAAGACAGAGGGAGAGAGAGACTCCCAAGCAGGCTCCACACTGTCAGTGGAGCACAAATCCCAGGAACTGGAATCACGACCTGAACCAAAACCGAGAGTCGGACGAGTGACTGAGCCACCCAGGCGCCCCGATGTCACGGAGATATCCTGGCGGACCCTAAGTGCAATGCCAAGTGTCCCTATGAGAGAGAGGAAAGGAGAAGGTGCAGGCACAGAGGGAAGAGCACGTGACGATGAAGGCAGAGACAGGAGTGCCGCGGTCCCCACCCAGCGGATGTCAGGGGCCACGGGAAACTGAAAGGGGCAAGGAAGGCTCCCCCCACCCCCACCCCCTGGGGCGGGGCGCAGGGCCCTGCTGACACCTTGATTTCAGACTGCTGGCCCCCAGAACCGTGAGGGGCTTGATTTCTTGTTTTATGCCGCCCGGGATTAACTTCACCCTCAAACAAACCCTGCGGGCATCCAGGCGGCTTGGCGGGACTCGGCTCAGGTCGTGATCTCACGGATCCAGCCTGCATCAGGCTCTGTGCTGACAGTGCGGAGCCTCCTTGGGATTCTCTCTCTCTGCCCCTCCCCTCCTCACACTGTCTCTGTCTCTCTCAGGTAAATAAATAAACTCAAAAACAAAACAAAACAAAACTATTACCAACCAGGACACCTGGGTGGCTCAGTCAGGCGTCAGACTTTGGCTTAGGTCATGATTTTGCGGTTCATGAGTTCAAGCCCCATGTTGGGCTCTGAGTTCACAGTGCAGAGTCCACTTCAGGTCTTCTGTCTCCCTCTCTCTCTGCCCCTTCCCTGCTCCTGCACAGTCCCTCTCAAAAATAAACATGGGGCGCCCGGGTGGCTCAGTAGGTCGAGTGCCACCTTCGGCTCAGGTCATGATCTCGCAGACTGTGAGTTCGAGCTCTGCATCGGGCTCTGTGCTGGCAGCTCAGAGCCTGGAGCCGCTTCAGCTTCTGTGTCTCCCTCTCTCTCTGTCTTCCCCTGCCCCACCGCCCCCATTCATGCTCTGTCTCTCTGTCTCTCAAAAGTAGATAAACATTAAAAAATTAAAAAAAAATAAACATTAAAAACAAACTTTTTATCAACCTGTTTTTGAGATGAAGCCAAGGCAAAAGCTTAAGTGACTTGCCCGAAAGTCATACTGTGTGCGTGTGGCTGAGCAGGGACACAGCTGCCCCCGCAGCGGGGACGCTGGTACGAGGCTGTGTAATGGGGCCCCGTGATGCTCTCAGCTCCAAGGATGCTGATCACGGGTGCGGCCGGCTCTCGATGTAGGGCAAGGGGCACGGCATCACCGCTCAGCGGGCGCTAGGAACACGCACTGTTCTCTGCTGTCATGACGGCCAGAGGACCGTGCTGGCCCCCGGTGGACGGAGGGCAAGGGGCCCAGCCACGCCTGGGCCAGAGTCGAGCAATGAACCCCAAGGACACTGGGCACAGAGCCTGGGCTCGCAACACCCATCTGGGCTGGTGGGTTCTGGGGCGTCTGGGTGGCTCAGTCGGTTAATCATCCAGCTTGGCTCAGGTCATGATCTCGCAATTTGTGGGTTCAAGCCCCACATCGGGCTCTGTGCTGACAGCTCGGAGCCTGGAGCCTGCTTCGGATTCTGTGGCTCCCTCTCTCTCTGCCCCTCCCCCACTTGTGCTCTCTCTCTCTTTCAAAAATAAACATTAAAAAAAAAAAAAAAAAAAGGCCAAAAGGATTCCGGACCCACCTGCCAAGGCTCAGAACAAACCCGGCTTCCCCACACTAGCTCTGTGGCCGTGGGCATATCTTTTGCCCTCTGAGGCTCAGTGATCTCACCTGGAAAACGACCTTGAGGCTCAGGGAAGGTGATACCTGGACACGCGCGGTGCGGACAGACGCCGGCCAGGAGGAGGAGTATTTTAGCAGCAAGTGCTCTGTGTCTCCATGCGTCCCCCCCCCAGTCTCGGCAGGGGTGCATGCCGCCGGGTCCCCCGCCTCCCTCACGCCAACGAGCGTTTGCTGACCGACTGACAGATGGCAGGCCATCCCCGGTGCCCACAGCTCCCAGGGCAGACAGGCCAGAGGGCTCAGACACATGGGCCAGGCGGGACCGCGGGTTTATTGGGGGCTCCACACGCGCACTCACAGCGTCACACAACAGCACGGTTACTCGGGACACGCGAGGCGGCCTCCGCCCACAGCTGGGCCCAGAGGCTGTGGGGTGCAGTCTCCTCTGGGGGGGCGGGGAGGGGGCCCGGGCCCAGCGGGGGGCCCTCCTCCAGGGCCGCTGAGGGAGGGCGCCGGGGTGGCCCCGGCCTGGAAGGGGGGGCGAGCAGGGGGCGGGGTGGGGCCGCGCCCTCACTCCAGGGACTGCAGCATCAGCAACTGCTTCAGCACCTTCGTCTGGCTGGTCTCGCGGATCTCCCCGGCCAGGAACATCTCGTCCACGACCGTGTAAACCTGAGCAGGGGGAGGGCAGGGGGACCCCGGGGGTGAGGGGGGCCTCTCCGACCCCCACTCCCCGCCCATGGGCGCTGGTCCACACCCCTGAGGCCACAGAGCCAGGAAACGGACAGGGGCCGAGGCAGCGGGTGGCCGCCCCCTCCCCCGGAACCCACCTTGTAGAAGTTAAACACCAGGTCCAGTTCGCAGACGTTGTGGAAATACTCGTTCAAGACCTGCGGGAGGAGGCAGGGACGGTGAGAGCGGGGCAGGGAGAGACAAGCAGAGCACCTGAGGGAGGGGGAGGGAGAAGGAAGAGACCCCGTGACAAAGAGGGTCAGAGACAGAATGGCAAGGAAGGGGGGATCGGAGGGCTACAGCAAAAGACAAGACAGACAGACCGACAGACCTGCAGGCAGAGGGAGAGAGAGGAAACTGCACGGGCAGACAGGTGGAGGGAGACCCGCATGCACCTGGGGAGGTGGGGCGGGTCTGTGTGTCCCAAGGGGAGCCCGGGGGGAGGGGGGGAGCCGCACACCTCCACGAAGTTGTGGATGGCCTCCAGGTAGGCCAGGTTGTTGTCACTGACGTCCACGCAGATGCAGAAGTAGAGGCCGGCGTAGCGGCGGTAGATGATCTTGAAGTTCCGGAACTGCAGGGCAGAGAGGCTGTCAGCGCCCAGCTGTGCTCAGGACCAGCCCTTCGTCCCAAATATGGTCCCTGAGGCCCTGCTCAGTCTCTGGCCCTGTGCTGGGGACACAGTGGTGACGGAGACAGGCCTGGCCCTCCCCTGGCGGGGCTGCCAAACCCATGGAGAGAGATTCACCCACTGTCATCCCCAGTGTGGGCACCTAAGCCAGCCTGGGGATCCAGGAGGGCTTCCTGGAGGAGGCGGCATCTGAACTGCGGTCTGGAAGATAAGCAGGAGTGAATGGGCAAGAGTGCTCCAGGCAGAGGGAACGACTCGTGCAGGAAAAGCACAGAGGCGCGAGGGAGGCTGGGGTGTTCCACGGCATCCACCCCACCTTTCTGTGGCTCCCCACTGTCTCTGGAGGAAGTCAAACTCCTTGGCCTGGAACTAATTCATGCAATTATTCCGCAAACGCAGCAGGCCCTGCGCTGGGCAGTATGGTCACTACTTGTAACCAAGACAATTCCAGCCTTGCTTTTATGTGAATTATAATACAAACAGGAATATTTCTACCATCTACTGTAATGCATATACACCACCCAGGACCCACCCACACCATATGGACCAAGGACCCAGGCTCTAATTTTATATGCGTGGGAAAGTAGATAAAGAGATAGACATAGGGGCGCCTGGGTGGCTCAGTCGGTTAAGCATCGGACTTGGGCTCAAGTCATGATCTCATGGTTTGTGGGTTCAAGCCCCACGTCGGGCTCTGTGCTGACAGTGTGGAGTCTGCCTGGGATTCTCCCTTTTTCCCTCTCTCTGCCCCTCCATCATTCTCACGTGTGCTCTCTCTCTCAAAATAAATAAAATTTGTTTTTTTTTAAAAAGAGAGAGATGGATATAGATACAAAGAGGCATAAGGGTTTGCTAAGCACAAGGTCTTTGGCCAAAATCTGAAAAATCCCAGCTGTGGGTCTGGTGTTCGAGTGCTTTGTCGCCACCTAGTGGAAACTACAAAAAACAACATCAGTCCCTGATTTTTATGCCCTGCCCCCTCTCACCCTTCCGTTATTTATTTTATTTATTTATTTACTGTTTTAATTTATTTTAGAGAGGGAGAGAGACAGCATGAGCAGGGAGGGTCAGAGAGAGAGGGAGACACAGGACCTGAAGACAGGCTCCAGGCTCTGAGCTGTCAGCACAGAGCCTGATGCAGGGCTTGAACCCACAAACCGTAAGATCATGATCTGAGCCGAAGCCGGACGCTTAACCGACTGAGCCACATAGGCGCCCCCTTCCGTAATTTTCTATACTTTGAGCATTCTTCATTTCCTTTCTTTTTTTTTTATTTGTTTATTTTGAGATAGAGAGCGTGCATGCGCACGTGAGCGGGGAGAGGTGGGGAGGGAGAATCCCAAGCAGGCATGGGGCTCGATCTCCCGAACCTGACATCACAACCTGAGCGGAAATCAAGAGTCAGATACTCAACCAACTGAGCCCTCCAGGCGCCCAGCATTCTTTCTTACTTGAAGTCTTCCCTCTCCCACTGTCACCCTCCCGGCTTTCCCTGCGCCTCGGTTCTTAATTTGATGGCTTCTCAGGGTGCCTGGGCGGTGTCCGACTCTTGATTTCGGCTCAGGTTGTGTCAGGAGTCTCGAGATCGAGCCCCAAGTCAGGCTTTACACTGAGCTCCTGCTTGGGGTTCTCTCTCTCTCACTCTGCCCTTCCCGCACACACATGGTGTGCGCTCGCACTCTCCCTCCCTCCCTCTCTCTCTCTCTCTCTCTCTCTCTCTCTCTCTCTCTCTGTCTCAGGGATCCACCCCACACCTTCATGCCTTCTCCTGCTATCTACTATCAGATAAACCACTTCCTGCAGGCTGGGGCCCCCTCTGAACGGCCCCCACTATTGGGCCTGTCCCCATGCTGACCACGCCAGGCATCGCTGTCTGGGGGTGGGCCTGTCCACCCGCCGGACAGTGGGCTGGGCTGTCACCAGTGCGTCCCCAGCACCACCCTGCACGGGAAGATGTCCAAGCCCTAGTCCGCGGAACCTGTGCCCCGGTGGCCTCCATGACAGAAGAGACCGCGCAGCTGTGCGCTAAGGATCCTGAGCCGGGGAGATCGGGGATTATCCAGAGGGGCCCAGAGCCATTCCGCCAGGGACCTCATGAGGGAGAGGAAGCCAGGAGGGTGCGGGTCGGAGAGAGAGAGTTCAGAGGCTGTGCCGCTGGCCTTGAGGCTGGAGAAGGGGCCACGCAGCCGCCCTCCAGAAGCGGGGAGAAGGCAAGGACACATGCTCTCCCTGGGACCCGCAGGGGAACATGGCCCCCGCGGACCCATTTTGGACACCCGACCTCAGGACCCGTAAGAGTAAATCTGTGTTGTTTTGAGCCACTGAGTTCAGTAATTTGTTACCACAGGGATGCCTGGCGGGCTCAGTGGGTGAAGGGTCCAACTCTTGATCTCGGCTCAGGTCATGATCTCAAGGTTAGTGAGCTCGAGCCCCACATTGGACTCTGCGCTGGTGGCGTGGAGCCTGCTTGGGTTTCTGTCTTTCCTTCACTCTGTCCCTCCTCACTTATATGCTCCCACGTACTCTGTCTCAAAATAAATAAAGTTTAAAAAAAAAAGTAACTTGTGACCACAGCAAAAGGAAACTAACACAAGTGCTAAGGCACATACATTAATGAGCAAACGGGAGGACGAAAGTTTGGGCGGCCTGGGCCTTCTCACTGGATACGCATCCTTAGGTTTTGCTCTCACAAGTACCCTCCTCCAGCAAGCCTGCCCTGCCGTCAGTCTCCTAAGAGAGACAGTATTTAATGTCTCCTACCCCTGATCCTCCCCAGTCTGTTGGGGGAGGGACTCATTCTCTCTTATTCCTCACTGCAATCCCTCCCCCCCGGAACTGCTCCCAGACCCTCAGGCTGAGCCCGGTGCCCTCCTCCCACCCCAGCTGCTCCGTCCCAGCCCTGCCCTCTCTGGGTTGTCTCGGGAGAGGGGGAAAGAAATGCATGAGTGAACACAGGAATGAATGAATGGCCTGCGTTTGGAGGAATCGAAGATCTGGGCATCAGGGCCCCTTGTGACCTTCTCTCCTGCCCAGCGGGACTCGCTGACCCGCTCTCGGTCCCTCAGGACCCGAGCAGGAGGCGCCCTGTGCTGGCAGCAGGGGAGTGGACATCTGCCCCTTCCTTCGGTCCCGCACCTGCTCTGTGTGCTCTCGCCCAGCACCCGGCAAGGCCCCCATCCCGCCCTCCTCCTGAAAACTCTTTTCTTTAGGCTGCCGGGCCCCCGGGGTCTCCTGGCTTTTCTCTACCTCCTCACCCCCCACCTCTAGATATGGCCTCTCTTCTCTCCTTTGTTCCTGTGCATGTGAGTGTATGTATGTGTGTTTAATAAATTTCTTTCCAATGTTTATTCACCTATGAGAGAAAGAGAGACAGAGACAGAGACAGAGCATGAGCCGGGGAGGGACAGAGAAAGGTGGAGACACAGAATCCAAAGCAGGCTCTAGGCTTTGAGCTGTTAACACAGAGCCTGACACGGGGCTCAAACCCACAAACTGTGAGATCATGACCTGATTGAAGTCGGATGCTCAACTGACTGAGCCACCCAGGCGTCCCTTTATAGGAACTTTTATTTATTATATTTTATAGAAACTTTTTTTTAGTGTTTTTATTTATTTTAGAGAGAGAGAGACAGCATGAGCAGGGGAGGGTCAGAGAGAGATGGAGACACAGAATCTGAAGCAGGCTCCAGGCTCTGAGCTAGCTGTCAGCACAGAGCCTGATGCAGGGCTTGAACCCACGAACCGTGAGATCACGACCTGAGTCAAAGTCGAACACTTAACTGACTAAGCCACCCACGTGCCCCTATAGGAACTTTTAAAAAGGCACCAGAAAAAACAAATTCTCCAGGGGCGCCTGGGTGGCTCAGTCGGTTAAGCATCCGACTTCAGCTCAGGTCATGATCTAATAGTCCATAGGTTCGAGCCCTGAGTCGGGCTCTGTGCTGACCGCTCAGAGCCTGGAGCCTGGTTCAGATTCTGTGTCTCCTTCTCTCTCTGCCTCTCCCCTGCTCATTCTCTGTCTCTCTCAAAATAAAATAAAGACATAAAAAAATGAAGAATAAAAAATCCTCCAGCCAGAAAAAAAAAGAAGAAGGTAGAGCAAGAGGGTGAGATGTTAATATAGACGAAATCTGGAGAGTGGGTGTATGGATCTAAACTTCCCTCTCACTGTATTAATCTGTACGTTTGAAAATCTTCACAACGTGAGGAGCCTGGTGCCTGGTAGAGCACGGGACTCTTGGTCTAGGGGCTGTTGGTTTGAACGCCACGTTGGGCGTAGGGATGACCTAAAACTAAAATCTTAAAAAAAAAAAAAAAAAAAAAGATGGGCGCCTGGGTGGCTCAGTCGGTTGAGCATCCAGCTTCGGCTCAGGTCATGATCTCATGGTTCGTGGGTTTGAGCCCCACATCGGGCTCTGTGCTGACAGCTCAGAGCCTGGAGCCTGCTTCGGATTCTGTGTCTCCCTCTCTCTCTGACCCTCCCCTGCTCAAGCTGTCTCTCTCTGTCTCTCAAAAATAAATTAAATACATTAAAAATTAAAAAATAAATAAATAAAAGAGAAAAAGAAAGAAAATTCTCACAACAAAAAGTTCTTTGCAGGGAAGGAAGGAGGATCGCAGGCTCAGGAGTCGAGGGAGTGACCTGGGGAAGGACAGACGGGTTCCTGCGAGTAGGGGCGGGGCAGGAGGCTGGGAAGGACGGGTGGGAGGAAGCAGGAGGGGTGGGAGGCATCGTGGCGGGAGAGCATCACCTCCACGAAGTTGGTGTGTTTGGCGTCTCGGACGGTGACCACGGCGTGCACCTCCTCGATCAGCTTCTGCTTCTCATCGTCGTCGAACTGCATGTACCACTTGGCCAGGCGCGTCTTGCCCGCCCGGTTCTGGATGAGGATGAAGCGGATCTGGGGACAGCAGGCGGAAGAGGAAGTGAGAGGGGCCTGGAGAGAGGCCCCGGGGCACGTCCCGCCCCAGAGCCCCGCCCATCCCCACGGGGGTCCACGCCTCTTGCTGCCTACCCTCTGGGGTCTCAAGGCTCCTCAGAGCCCGTCAGGCCGGCCTGGCCACCTGCTCCCGCCCCAGGTCCCAACACCCCAGGTCCCAACACCCCAACAGAAGGACTGTTCCCACTGGCCAACTCCCCCTGTCAGCTCCAGGGCCCTGTGGCCCAGGCTCCAGTTTCTCTCTTCTGCTTGACCTTGGACAAAGGATCCCCCCCTCAGCCTCAGATTCCCCACCTGCAAGGTCAGGCTCCTAAAGACCCATCTGGTCAGTGTATAAAGTAAATAAAGGTTTACAAACTCAGTTCAGTAGCCGGCACAAAGCAGGCACTCAATAAATGCTAGAGTTTCAGGCTTCTGTGGTCTGAATCCTGGAGACCCCGCTCTTTTTTCTTCTTACTTACCAATTCCTTAAATTTTACCCACTTAAAAAAAATGTATGTATTTTGAAAGAGAGCATGTGTGTGCAGAGAGTGGGAGAGAGCGAATCCCAAGCAGGCTCCGCGAGGTCACTGCAGAGCTGACGCCGGGCTCCATCTCACCAACGACTGTAGAGTCAGCCGCTTAACCGACTCAGCCACCTGGGTGCCCCTAAAAGTCACCCATTTAGGCGCGTAGAGTTCAGTGGTTTTTAGCACCTTCATGCAATTGGGCGAAAGTCACTATTCTCTCATTCTAGAATATTTTCATCACCCCAAACAGAAAGCCCCACCCATTCAGCGGCCACTTCCTCTCCCTCCAGTCCCTGGCAACCAATAATCTTTCTATGTCTATGGATTTTTCCTTTCTAGATTGTCCCTTTCTGGACATTTCATGTAAATAGAATCAGGCCATATGTGGTCCTCTGTTTGGCTTCTGTCCCTCGCAATGTTTTCAAAGCGCATCCATGTGGAGGCACGTGTCCTGCCTTCATTTCTTTTCTTTTCAAATTTTTTAAATGTTTATTTCTGAGAAAGAGAGGGAGGGAGGGAGAGAGAAGGAGAGGGAGAGGGAGATGCAGAATCCGAAGCAGACTTCAGGCTCTGAGCTGTCAGCACAGAACCCGACGCGGGGCTCGAACCCACGAACCGTGAGATCATGACCTGAGCCAAAGTCAGACACTTAACCACTGAGCCCCCCAAAGGCTCCCAGGCTTCATTCCTTTTTATGGCTGAATCACATTCCACTGAATGGACAGACCTCCCTTTGTAAACGCCCCCATCAGTTGCTGGACATTCGGGTAATTTCCACTTTTTGGTGATTATGAATGAGGTCGCTGTGTCCACGTGCACACAAGCTTTTATGTGCACGTATGTTTTCATTTCTCTTGGGCATGTACATAGGAGGGGACCTGCTAGGTCCTACGGTAACATTACACCTCCCTTTTTCAGGGGCTGCTAAACGGTTTTCCAAAGCATCTACCCCTTCTCGAGTCATGGAGCTGCTTGGTGCCTGAGTTTATCCCCCTGGAAAACAGGGCCTCAGAAAAGTGCGATGGGAAGTAAACCATGCATGAAAAGCATCTAGAACGGCACAGGGCCCGGCTCGGATTATGCGCCGCATCGGCTCTGACGGTCGTCCGTGAGGGCAGGGAATTTGTTCTTGTGATTCTGAAAAGCCAGGTCATCCCTTATAGGGCTACTATGAAAACGTGAAAAGTGAATTCCAGAAGGACTTAGCATAGTGCCCATTACATGTATGGCATTCAATACAATTAGTGATCATGGCTGGGGGACATCTGTCCAAGGGGCTAAGAACACAGACTCTAGAGTCTGAATGAATCCTGCCACTCCTGACTCAGTGTCCATGGGCAATACCTTGGCCTCTCTGGGCCTCAGTTTCTCCTTCTGTATAACGGACATAATGAGAACACCTCCCTCATAAGTCAGTTGCAAGGGCTAAGAAATGTAAGGGGCGCAGCACCATGGCTAGCACATACTAAATGCTATCTGAGTGTTAGTTCTGAGTAGCATTATAATTCGCCACCATTTGACTTTTAAAAAACCAAGGCCCGAGGCACCCGGGTGGCTCAGTAGGTATGGATCTGACTCTTGATTTTGGCTCAGGTCGTGATCCCAGGGTCATGAACAGAGAGCCCCACTGAGGCTCTGTGCTGAGTGTGGAGGCTGCTTGGGATTCTTTTTCTCTCCCTCTCTCTCTCTGCGCCTCTCCTGCTCACACACTCTCTCTCAAAATAAATACATTTTTTAAAAATGTTTAACATTTATTTGTTTTTGAGAGAAAGAGAGAGAGACACACACACACAAAATGAGAGCAGGGGAGGGGCAGAGAGAGAGAGAGAAACACAGAATCTGAGGCAGGCTCCAGGCTCTGAGCTGTTAGCACAGTGCTCCACGCGGGGCTTGAAACCCCAGACTTTGAGATCATGGCCTGAGCCGAAGTCAGGTGCTTAACCGACTGTGCCACCCAGGCGCCCCAAATAAATAAATACTCAGAAAAAGGAAGTGTCACAGCCACAAAGCACACCTGGGAGTCGCAAGGCTTTGCTCTGGACCCCTTTACCCTGGCTGACTCTCCAGGAGCCTCTCCCCATTCGTGGGCATCCACTCTCCTTCCTAAGCCTCACTGTCCAACATGCTAGTCCTCCTTCCCCCAACCCATCAAGATAGACAGGAACAGGATATTACACTCTCCTTCCAAGAACCTCATCTGCTGAGCCAGGGAAAGCCACTTCCTAGCAGACCAGGGGTCCTGGGCACGAAGGGAAAGATCATGAGCCTGGGTCGGGGAGGCTCACCAGGCAGCCACAATGTGGGAGCAGAGCCGGAGATACATAGGGCACACGGGGAGGGGGGCTACGAGAGTTGAGGGAGAGCCCTGCCCCTTGCCCCCAAATTCCCTTACACACCTCTTCCATATCAGAATCTCTCCACCTCTGGGAATCTACCCTCAGAGGTCCCTTCCCTCCTGCATCTTCACCCCTCTGCCGTTCTCTCTGGATGCCCCCCAACCTTCCCTGTCTCCGAGCCCCCATCTCCCTAGAGCCGTTCCATTTTGACTTCCAATTTCTGTGTTTCAATCAACCCCCTCTTTTAGGCCTCAGAAGGCCTTTGACTGAGGACATCCCTTCACCGCGGCCAAGGCCTCCTCCCGTATTCCAATGGTCCATGTTGCCTGCCTCCCGTTCGTGGGGGAGACTCCCTCGTTCTAATACCCACCTCCACTCGTCTCGTTTTTCCGGCTCCCTGCCCCAACAATTTTCTTATGGCCCAAAGACCCATCCTGGGGGAGGCGAGCCAAACCCAAAGCCCAGTCCGTGCTCCAAAAGCTCCAGTCTCACCTCTCACACTTCCATGTCTATGCTCTACCCAAGACCCGTCTTCTTGGAAAGACCCGTTCCATTGCCCCCATCCATTTGTAATACGCACGCCCTACCTCCAAGCCTTCTCTGGCTTTGCAGCACACTTCCCCTGACTCTTAAGCTCCATTCCCTACAGCAGCCTACTTCCCGTCTCCAGTGCCCAGTCTCTTCCCCTTGAGATTCTCTCTCTCTCCATCGTCAGCAGTACCCCTGCCCTCCCGTTTCAACAGCCCCTCTCTTCCTTCCAGGGTCAGCTTCCTTCTCTCCAATCCTCGAGGTTTCCATTCTTCTCCACATATCCTGCCACACTCCCAGGGAGCCCTCCCCACCTCCCATTCTTTCTCCCCACCTCCGAGGTCGCGCTTCGCGAGTTGCCTCCGCATTTCAACCCCCCGCCCCCGTCCCAGTCATCTCCAATGTCTCCCGCACAGCCCTCTCCTCTTGACACTTGGTCTCTGATGTCTCCCAGCCTCGAGACCCCCCGGTGCGCTTCCCCGCCGAGGATCGCCGCCCAGTCGCCCCCTTCCCGGGCCTCCGATCAGCCCCGATCCCGAGAGCCCGCGCCCGGCCCAAACCATCGCACCGCGGCAGGGGAGGCTAGTCAGAACCCATCCAAGCCTCAAACACTTGCACGTGGACCCACCCTACGCCCGTCCCCAGAGTGGGCGCGCTCCCGTTACCATAGCGACCCCCGTCCGGACCCCAGCGGCCCCGGTCCCGCGGCTACTTGGCAGCTTCGGCTCCCGCAGCAGTTCGGGTACCTGGGGCTAGAGCGGACTTCCGGCAGAAGAACTCGCCCGCCTTCTCGCGCACAGCCCACTGGGAACTGTAGTCTCGAGACCGCGCTCGCCCAGCCGGGCTGCAAGCCTGGGAAAAGGGCTGGGCCCTCTTCCCAACATGCTGCGCGACTGTCCTTTTCCCACAGCACGGTACGGACCCCCCAGTGCATGTTGGGAGTTGCGGGTGAAAGTCCCTGGAGAGGACTGAAATTGCGTGACAGCCAGCAACGGGGAGTTGCATTCTGGGAAATGTAGTTCTGGTCCCCTTCCCTCCATCCCTATCCTGCCAAGGCGAGAAGGGCAGGCTGGAAATAGTAGTTTTAGGTAAGAAATTGATCTGTGGATCTGGGTGGGGGGGGGGGGAGAAAAAGAAGAAGGAGAAGAAACTGTGCTGTGGGAACTCGAAATGTAACTCTGACCGCGATCATCCAGTGCTTTGTTTGAAATGTACTGTGTTTCCCTGTGGGAGATCCACAACGGTTTGAGAGCATGATTTTGACAGAGCTGTGTGCAAATTCTGCCATTGCATTTCCTAGCTGTGTGACTTTGGGACAACAACTTCCTCTCTTAGTTCAATTTCTTCATCTGTAAACAGGAGTAATCCAGAGGTCACCTCCCGTAGGGTTGTTTTAAAACTTCGATAAGTGTTTGACACGTAATAAGTGCTCAATAAATACTAGTTAACATCACGAATGATCATTGTTAACGTACACCACATAATAGGGGTCTTTTCACTTCCTATCCAGAGGTACAGTTGTCTCCTTTCAGTTATTCAAATAGGCCAAATGTTTTCCTAACTCAGCAACTTTTTCTTTGTGCTTTGCTATTCTCTAGAAGGCCTTTCCTCATTCATCCTGCAGCTGGCTCCTTTTCTTCCTTTACCTTAAACACCACTTCCACAGACCTATAAAGCAGACCGTGACTGCGTACAAAGGTCCTCTTCTACCACCACCAAAATTCACTAGGTTAGATTTTTTTAAGTTTATTTATTTATTTTGAGAGAAAGAGAGAGGGAACGGGGAAGGGGCAGAGAGAGAGAATCCCAAGCAGGTTCCACTGTCAGCGCAGGGCCCAATGTGGGGCTGGAACTCACCAACTATGAGATCATGAACCACTGAGCCTCCCAGGTGGCCCAAGTTTCATTTTTTTATAGTACCAGTGGGGAGACCCTCTGACCCCCTTAACTCAGACTGACCTCTTAAGCTCAGAAAGCTTCCAGAAGCTTCCACCTAACTGTCAAATCCATCTTTTGGAAACTAATGAATTGCTGGACTGGGAAAAGAAACATTTGTGGGTGAGATGCCCATGTGGATGAATAAGAAGGTGCCCAATAGTTACCTCAGCTTCATTATAATGTTAAAATCTCCCCTCTGGGTGCGCCTGGGTGACTTAGTCGGTTGAGCGTCTGGCTTCAGCTCAGGTCATGATATCACAGTTCGTGGGTTCGAGCCTCACATCGGGCTCTGTGCTGACAGCTAGCACTGAGCCTGGAGCCTGCTTCAGATTCTGTGTCTCCTTCTCTCTCTTCCCCTCCTCTGCTCATGCTCTGTCTTTGTCTCTCAGTAATAAATAAACGTTGAAAAAAAACTTTTTAAAAATCCCTCCTCTGAATATTCATCACAAGCCATCATTAAAGGAGCCTGTTTTGAGAGTCCCTGCTTCGGAAATTATTCCCTGTGATCTTCTTATTCGTATAAATAATGATGGCTTTCGGCGCAACTCTGCTTGGGGTAATCTCTGTAACTCAACAACGAGGGGACCCCCTTTGATCAGGGGTACCTTTATTACAACTTTTAGTGGTTGTGTGTGTGTGTGGTCTACGTCTCAAATTAGGTTGTGGAGGTCAGGGACCGTATCTATCAATGTATCTACATCCTCCAGAACATGGTGGCACTTGGTGAGCACTCAACAGAGTATTACTATTGATACTGAGGAAAGGCTAATAAAAACATCATAGAACAATGCAAATGCAGTAGTATTAGCAGAAGCATCAACACATTGGCACGAAAGGGTAGGCTCATTTCTGTCTGGAGTGCTGCTCTATCTTCAGCGAGGTTGGGATCGAGATAAAGGTAAGCAAGGTGTCCAGGATATAAAATTAAAAAGGCACTCCCTCTTGAGTGAGTGTGCCTGGGCGGCTCAGCCAGTTAAGTGTCCGACTCTCATATCCTTGGAGGTTATGGTCTCTCCAGTTCTTGAGTTCGAGCACCACGTGGGGCTCCACACTGGCAGCGTGGAGCCTGCTTGGGATTCTCCATCTCCCTCTCTCTCTGCCCCTCCCTTGTTCGCACTCTCTCTCAAAAATAAAAAAAATTAAACATTTTTTAAAAAGGCACTCACTTTTAGGTGATGACCCTGCCTTTGCGTGAGCCTGCAAGTGAGCACCTACTTGAAGATGGTTCCCTGGACACCTCGCTTGGCTCACTTTAGTCCCAGCCCTGATTTCTAGTGCTTAGCTCAGTCTACGGCCATACCACCCTGAACGCGCCCGATCTCGTCTAGTGCTTAGCTCAGTGCCTGGCATAAGTCTGGTGTTCAAAATTCATTTGTTAAGTGAAACTGCAATACAATCTAAGTTTATTTTGGGGGAAAAAAATAAAAAAAATAAAACTTTCTCAATAAAGGTAGAAATTTAAAAAAAAAACCTCATTTGTTGAATGAATGAATGAGTGAACAGGTATTAAGAAAACAGACCCTGGGGGCGCCTGGGTGGCTCAGTCGGTTAAGCCTCCGACTTCGGCTCAGGTCAGATCTCACGTTCGTGGGTTCGAGCCCTGCGTCGGGCTCTGTGCTGACAGCTAGCTCAGAGCCTGGAGCCTGCTTCTGGTTCTGTGTCTCCTCTCTCTGTCCCTCCCCCTCTCATGCTCTGTCTCTCTCTGTATCAAAAATAAATAAAACATTAAAAAAAATTTTTAAAAAGAAAACAGACCCTGTCGCCACCCTGACGACATTCATGGTCGAGCAGGGGAAACAAGAACATTGTATAAATAAAATTTAAAATTACCTAGGAAACCATAAATATTTTTTAATCTCACACAGTTTCTGTGGGTCAGGAATTTGGGTGATCCTGACATAGAGTCTCTCATGCGGTTACAAGGGAACAGATTCTTGTCTCTGCCTTCAGGAATCTCGTGGCCTGGGTGGTTTGGAGCCTAAGGTAATATTCCACAGACATGGACGCAAAGAGCAATCCTAACACTTCCACTCTGGTATGGATTCTGAACAGTTCCTTCTGTTGTAATATCACGACGGTATGCTGGTCATGGGGAAAAACTGGGAAGAGTCAAAATATGCATCGTGAGGGCAAAAGTCAGTTCACGTGCAGCTACCTAACAAAATATTATGCAGTAGTTAAGATGGGGAGGGCGCCTGGGTGGCTCGGTTGGTTGAGTATCAGACTCGACTTCAGCTCACATCATGATCGAGGGTCATGATCAGGGTCAGGTGGGGCTCTGCATTGAGTGTGGAGCCTGCTTAGGAGTCTCCACCCTCTCTCCTTCTAAAATGAAAAAAAAAGATGGAGGGTCTGACTTAGGCTCAAGTCATGATCTTGGGGTTCACGAGTTCAAGCCCCATGTTGGGCTCTGTGCTGACAGCTCAGAGCCTGGAGTTGGCTTCGGATTCTCTGTCTCCCTCTCTCTCTGCTCCTCCCTTGCTAGTACTCTGTCTCTCTCTCTCTCTCAAAAATAAATAAAAACATTTTTAAAAATTGAAAGAAAGAGAATGAGAGAAATGTGTATGCATTTACAAGGACGATATCGGAGACATGTTGGAGAAACAAAAGATGGTGAAGAGTGATACCTACACAGTGTACTATTTGATTTTTAAATTTATCTAGCTGGCTTCGTATGTAGACAATTTTCATCCCTACAAAAAAAACTATAAAAGTAGAACAACAAACTCCAGTATTTATTGACCTATAGGCATGAATAGTTGACATCTCGCCATATTTACTCTATTTACATATTTATTGAAGCAATTAAAAAATTTTTTAACATTTATTTAGTTTTGAGAGGCAAAGAGACAGAGCACAAGCAAGGGAGGGGCAGAGGAGGGAGACAGAGTCTGAAGCAGGCTCCAGGCTCTGAGCTCTGACAGGCTGCTAGTGGGCCTGATGTGGGGCTTGAACCCACGAACTGTGAGATCTTGACCTAAGCCGAAGCTGGACACTCAACTAACTGAGCCACCCAGGCGCCCCTATTGGAGTGATTTTGTATTAGTTTCAGACATTCTGCCACTGCATTCCAAAGGCTTGGTGCTTCAACATGTTCTTAAAATGAGGACATGGGGCACCTGGGTGGCTCAGTCGGTTAAGCGTCCGGCTTCGGCTCAGGGCATGATCTCACAGTTTGTGAGTTCGAGCCCCGTGTCGGGCTCTGTGCTGACAGCTCAGAGCCTAGAGCCTGTTTCGGATTCTGTGTCTCCCTCTCTCTCTGATCCTCCCCTGTTCGTGCTGTCTCTCTCTCTCTCAAAAATAAATAAAAAACAGAAAAAAATTTTTTTAAATGAGGATGTCTCTTTTATAACCTCCTCCATAACAATGCAAATATCACATTCAAGGAATGTAACATTAACACTAGTATCTAATATAGATCCGTATTAAAATATCCCTGATCATCCCAGTAATTTGCCTTACCGATTTTTTTTTCTACTCTGGACACCAATCCAGGATCACGGGTGGCATTTTTGTGGCATCCCTTTAGCCTTCTCTAATCTAGAACAATCCCCTTGCTTTGCCAGTATTTCAAGATATTTTATTTTATTATTATTTTACATTTTTAAATGTTTATTTATTTTTGAGAGACAGAGAGTGAGCAGGAGAGGGGCAGAGAGAGAAGGAGACACAGAATTGGAAACAGGCTCCAGGCTCTGAGCTGACAGCACAGAGCCTGACACGGGGCTCGAACTCACAAACCATGAGATCATGACCTGAACTGAAGTTGACCGTTTAACCAACTGAGCCACCCAGGCTTCCCTATTACTATTTTTTAAAATTCAAGTTAGTTAACATACTGTACAGTATTGGTTTCAGGAGTAGAACCCAGTGAATCATCACTTACATATGACATCTAGTACTCATCATCCCAAGTGCCCTCCTTACTGCCCATCACCCATCTGGCCCGTTCCCCACCCACCTCTAGCAACCTCCAGTTTGTTCTCTGTATTTAAGAGTCTCTTATGGTTTGCTTCCATCTTTGTTTTTATCTTATTTTTTCTTCCTTCCCCTATGTTCAGCTGTTTCTTAAATTCCACATTTTATTTTATTTTATTTTATTTTATTTTACTTTAGAGAGAAGGCGCCTGGGTGGCTCAGTTGGTTGAGCGTCCAGCTTCAGCTCAGGTCATGACCTCATGGTTGTGGGTTCGAGCCCCGCATCAGGCTCTGTGCTGACAGCTCAGAGCCTGGAGCCTGCTTTGGATTCTGTGTCTACCTCTCTCTCTGACTTTGCCCTGCTCACACCATCTCTCTCTCTCTCTCTCTCTCTCTCTCTCTCTCTCTCTCTCTTGCTCTCTCTCTCTCTCAAAAATAAATAAAACATTAAAAAATTTAAAAAAAGAGAGAGAGAGAGAGAGAGAAAGAGTGAACAGGGGTGGGGCAGAGGAAGAAGGAGGGAGAATCTTAAGCAGGCTCCTTAATCAATGTGAATCCAAGGCAGGGATTGATCCCACCATCAAAAGATCAAGACCTGAGCCAAAATCAAGAGTCAGAAGCTTAACCGACTGAGCCATCCAGTTGTCCCAAGACATTAACAGTTTTGAAGAGTCCACATCAGTTATATTGCAAAATTTAATTAACCCGTACTTTGGGTTTGTCTGATGTTTCCTCATGATTAGATCCAGGTTAGACATTTTTGGGCAGGAACAGGATAGAAATGATCCTGTTTCTCAGAGTATCCCACAAGGGGTGTGCATGCTAGTTTGTCTCTTTTGAGTTTGATCATTTGGTGAGTTTGATCATCGGGCTAAGGTAATTTTTGCCACTTTAAAAAACAATTTTTTAGGGGCACCTGGGTGGCTCAGTCGGTAAGCGTCCGACTTCGGCTCAGGTCATGATCTCACGGTTTGTGGGTTCAAGCCCTGCGTCGGGCTCTGTACTGACAGCTGGCTCGGAGCCTGGAGCCTGCTTCAGATTCTGTGACTCTCTCCCTGCTCTCACTGTCTCTCTCTGTCTCTCAAAAATAAATAAAAACATTAAAAAAATAAAAAATTTAAAAAACAATTTTTTAAAACATTTATTTATTTTTTGAGAGACAGAGAATAAGTTGGGGAGGGGCAAAGAGAGACGGAGACCCAGAATCTGAAGCAGGCCCCAGGCTCTGAGCTGTCAGCACAGAGCCCAATGCGGGGCTTGAACTCACGAAACATGAGATCATGACCTGAGCTGAAGTCAGATGCTTAACTGACTGAACCACCCAGCTGCCCTCACATTTTTCTTTTTAAAAGTTATATGGTATATCTGATACTAAACACATAAGCAACACAAGAAGAAAAAAAGCTGAGCATGAAAATTAAAAACTTTTGTGAATCAAAAAACTCTATCAAAACAGTGAAAAGACAATGCACAGAATGAAAGAAAATATTTGCAAAGCATATATCTGACAAGAGATTGATGTCCAGAGTAATGAAGAACTCCCACAACTTGACAACAATACTCAATTTAAAAATGGGCAAAGGGGGCGCCTGGGTGGCTCAGTTGGTCACACTTCAGCTTTAGCTCAGGTCATGATCTCATTGTCCATGGGTTTGAATCCTGCGTCGGGCTCTGTGCTGACAGCTCAGAGTCTGGAGCCTGCTGCAGACTCTGTGTCTCCCTCTCTCTCTGACCCTCCCCTTCTCAGGCTGTCTCTCTTTGTCTCTCAAAAATAAATAAAAAACATTAAAAATTTTTTAAAAAAGAGCAAAGGACTTGAATTGATATTTCTCCAAATAAGATACACAAATGGCGAATAAGCCTAGGGAAATAAGCTCAACATCACTAGTCTTCGGGGAAATGCAAATGAAAACCACAGCGAGGGGCACCTGGGTGGCTCAGTCGGTTAAGCGTCCGGCTTCGGCTCAGGTCATGATCTCACGGTCCGTGGGTTCGAGCCCCGTGTCGGGCTCTGTGCTGACAGCTAGCTCAGAGCCTGGAGCCTGTTTCGGATTCTGTGTCTCCCTCTCCCTCTGGCCCTTCCCTGCTGGTGCTGTCTCTCTCTGTCTCTCAAAAATTAAAAAAACATAAAAACTTAAAAAAAAGGAAAAAAGAAAACCACAAGGAGCTACAGCGTCACAAGCATTAGGACGGCTATTACCAAAAACAAAAGAAAACAACAACCACAGAAAACAATAATAACAAGTGTTGGCAAGAATGTGGGAAAACTGGAACCCTTGCACATTGTCAGTGAAAATATAAAATAGTGCAGGCACTGTGGGAAACAGTTTGGCGGTTCCATCAAAAAGTTAGAAATACCGCATGATACAGCAATTTTAAGTCTAAATATATATTCCAAGTAACTGAAAACAAGGATTCAAACACCCATACATCAATGGTCCTGCAGCCTAATTTACAATAGCCCAAAACCCAAAAGTTCATTAACAGATGAATGGATAAACAAGATGTAATATATACAATGGAACATTATTCAACCTTAAAAAGGAATGAAATCCTGTTACACCCTCTAATGGATGAAACGTGAAACCATCATGCCAGGTGAAATAAAACAGACACAAATGGACACATGTATGATTTCCCTGAAATGAGGTACCTAGAACAGGCAAGTTATAGAGCTAGAAAGTAGAATGCGGGTTACCAGGGGCTGGGGCAGGGGAGGGAGGCAGAAAGGGGAGTTACTGTTGAATGGATACAGAGTTTCAGTTTGGTATAATCAAAAAGTTCTGAAAATGGATAGTGGCAGTAGTTGAACAACATTATGAATATACTTAACGTGACTGAAATGTACATTGAAAAATGGTGAAGTGGTAAATTTTATGTTAGTTATATTTTACCACGATAAAAATGTTACATGATTCATATTTTTAAAAACACGCCAAAACCTTGCAACTTAGTAGGAGCTGTCACCAATATAGTACCATGTTCTAGGCATTTTCTTTTCTTGTCTTTTCTTTTTCTGTATCTTTTATTTCTTTCTTTCCCTCCCTCCCCCTCTTTCCCTTTCTTTCCCTTCCTTCCTTCCTTCCTTCCTTCCTTCCTTCCTTCCTTCCTTCCTTCCTTCCTTTCTTCCTTCCTTCCTTTCTTTCTGCATACTTCATGCCCAGCACAGAGACAGCCCTCGATCTCATGACCCTGAGATCAAGACCTGAGCTCAGATCAGGAGTTGGATGCTTAACTGAACTTTTCTCCCACCCAAGCAGCCACCCAAGCACCCCTGCTTCAGGCATTTTTCCTAAGTAATTCACTTATTGAAACCTCAAAACAACCCCATGCAGTAGATATTACTATTATCAAGTCCATTTTAAAGATGAGGGAATTGAGGTACAGAGAAGTCGAGTTACTTGCCCAATGTCACACGACTATTGTAAATGGTGAGGTTGAGATTTGAATCCAGGCATTCAGGCTCCGTAGTCAGTACCTCAAGCCACTATACTATGCTGCATTCATGTAAGAATATAGAGAGATCTGGGGAAAAAAACCACATTTCTGGAGAGGCAAGTGGGATGGCGTTAGATTCTCCATGGAACAGAATTTTATCTAGAGGGTTTTTTTTTAATGTTTATTTTTGAGAGAGAGAGAGAGAGAGAGAGAGAGAGAGAGAGAGAGATGGAGTGTGGGCTGGGGAGGTCAGAGAGGGAGACACAGAATCCAAAGCAGGCTCCAGACTCTGAGTTGTCCACACGAGCCTGACATTCCCCGTGGGAGGGAGTGACTGGAAGGGGTCACCAGGGGACATCTGAGAGATTGGTCACATTCTGTTTATGTGGGTACACGTTACAGGAATGTGTTTTAATTTTTTTTTTTTTTTGTTAACGTTTATTGATTTTTGAGAGAGAAAGAGAGCAGGCGTGAGCGGAAGGGAGACAGAGGATCCAAAGGAGGTTCCGCAATGTGATCGGAGATGCGGGGCTCTAACCCACCTTGAAATCAGGACCTGAGCGGAAATCAAGGGTTGGCCTCTCAACTGTCTGAGCCACCCATGCGTCCCACAGCGGGTGTGGGGTATGTTCTTTGTAAATTACTCATGGGGCTGTACGCTTGTGATCTGTGTACTTCTCCGTATCCATGTTATATTTCCATTTTTAAAGTCTGTAGAAATGGAGAGGTTCTTTCATCATCCATCCTTCGCCAGCTACTCAGTGCGTGCTCGCTTCGTTTCAATCGCCGGCCAGTTCACGGGGTCCAGCCTTGAATCCGAGCATCCCCGCCTCCCGTTCCTTCCTCGTGATTGGCTGCCCTGCCGACCAATGGCGGAGGAGTTCACCGCTCTCTGACATCCGGGCGGCCTCAGCTAGCGGGAGCTTCCTCTGCTCGGTTTGTAGGAGGCGCTGTGAGCTCACTGACTTCTTGGTCAGCGCAGACCTGGTCCCCACCCTCTTTCTGATTTCTTTGAGACTCTGAGGAATGTAGAGGGAATATACGCCAGCACGTTCACCTCTTTGCAAAACTCTTTAGTGGATTTTTTTCTGGCTCTGCATCTCTTCGATCAGGGTCCAGAATCCCAGACCCTGCCTGCCTGGTACCTGCTCCGGCTCTCTGACTGGTGTGAGTTCCAGTCCTCTGAGCCCTTCTGGGAGATACTTGGGAAATCTCAATAGCGGCCCAAGCCAGCAGTCGGGACATCTCTCTCTGTCGGCTAATTGTTTACTCGGTTGTTTGTTTATCCTGGAGTGGAGGCTAACCGGGTAGTGAGGGGGCGGCTGCCCCCAGGGAAGCCTGCTTCCTGTGGTTGGCTTGCTAAGCAGATGCCGAACACCGGCCCTCCAGCAAACTGGGAAGAATTGCAGAGCTGGGAAGACCCTCCTCGTTAATTCAATCATTCATTCAAGGAAAACACTGCCTGAGACCCTGCCTTGTGCTTGGACCTGTCCTGGAGACATCAACAGTGACCGAGATAGCCCTGGCCCTGCCCTCACGGCAGGTTCACAGCCTGGTGGGAGAGAAAGACCTGTCACCAGGCAGGGACAACCCAGGGTGGTCAGGGATTGGATGGAGGGTCCAAAGGGGCTGAGGGAGCACCAGACCAAGTCTGTGTGTTGGGAAGGGCCTCCTGGAAGAGGGAGTGCGTATGAGCTAGCCTCTGAAAGAGAGGTAGGAATTAGTCATTAGACAGGACTGTGTCTTCTTGGCCATCCCCTTTGTTTAGCATGGGATTCATTCATTTATTCATTAACAAGTATTTATTTGTGGGCCATTTGCCAGACTGAAGAACTAGCCAGAGTCCTTGCCTTCAAAGGGCTCAGTCATAAGGTGATGATGCCAATATAGAACTTCAAGCCATGGTGGAGTGCTATGAAGAAGTAATAAGTTGTAGTTATCTGACCCCCATTATCTGGGATTGAATCTTAAATCTGCCACTTACTAGCTGTGTAGCCTTCCAGTGTCTTGGTTCAGGACAAAAATAACAAGTACATAAAATCTTGGATTGTGAGTAACTCGTTCTGCAAGTGTTTCCCAAGACGAGCAAACATTTCTAATAAAGTTTAACTTGAGGGGCGCCTGGGTGGCTCAGTCGGTTAAGCCTCCCACTTCGGCTCAGGTCAGATCTCACGTTCGTGGGTTCAAGCCCCGCGTCAGGCTCTGTGCTGACAGCTAGCTCAGAGCCTGGAGCCTGCTTCCGGTTCTGTGTCTCCTTCTCTCTCTGCCCCTCTCGCTCTCATGCTCTGTCTCTCTCTATCAAAAATAAATAAAACATTAAAAAATTAAAAAAAATTTAACTTGATGAGCAATGTCTTGCAATACGAGTACTACATGATACTGAACGTCACAGGATCTCAACTGAGCCAATGGCTCTTGAAATTTGCTTTGATACATGCTTTGGATTACAAACATGCTTCCTGAAAGAATTATCCTCGCAAACCAAGATTCTACTGTATAACCTACTCATAAAACATTGACGACTAAGTGGGCTAATACATTTAACATGCTTTAGAGTATCACCCAGTCTAGGACACCTGGGTGATTCAGTCAGTTAAGCACCCAACTCGATTTAGTCTGAGGTCATGATTTCACAGTTCTGTGCTGACACCGCAGAGCCTACTTGGGATTCTCTCTCTCTGCCCTTCCTCTGCTAGTGTCCTCTCTCTCTTAAACTTAAAACAAATGTTTAATATAATGTCACCTAGCGTAAAGTACCTGTTTTCATCAAAGAATGCATCAGACCAAATCTGGGAGGCTGTTCTGAGGAAGTGATTTTAAGCTGAGAGTCAAAGGACAATGTAGAATTGATAGGCTCCAAAAGACAGGGAGAGGGGACATCTAGGTCCAGAGTGAACCCAGTCTTCTCTATTCTGAGTGTTGTCCTTTCACAGTCTTTCCAAGAATGGAACGACATGGAACATTGCATTGGAATTAAAAAGACATTAATTTGAGGTGGGGGAATCTGGTGTTCCCTCAAGTGATCTCGAAATAATTTACAAAACAAGATTTGCGGTGACAGCCTAAAGAAAACCTGGGCCACGCACCTTACTGCTTAAACAAACTCAGAAAAACATAACAAAACGAAACAGTTACGCACATCTAACAATCAGATTATATGCATAACAATGCTAAGTTAAAAAAACTCAAGGGAAACGACTCTGATCGGTAATCAAAAACCATTTATTGAGTGGGATGTTTTAAAACTTGAGTGCCTGTAGTTTTGTTTATCAACGTTTGCAAAGTAATAATTTTTGGTAGTTAACAGATACAGATCATTCAATTCTCTCAGCAACCGATGAGAGAGGTACGATTATTATTCCATTTTGTAGATGAAGAGACTGAGGAAAGAAACTCAAAATGCAATAAGTAACAGCCTTTCTTCATGCATTCCGTAAATATTGACTGGATGCCCAGAATGCTCATCTTCCACGACGCGTACTTCCGGAGGGATCCCAGAGGAACCCCCCCTCAGTTCAGAAGAACTCAAGGGTTACCGGAGTGCCCCTTCCCATCACTGCTGTTTAACCTCCACGGGCCGGAACTGACATTCGGTTTGCAGTCATTTGCACAACGCTGGCTTGGAGGTCAGGGCTGCACGCAGGGGCGTACCCTCGTCCCTCTCCCGGGGATCGGGCGAACACAGAATCCAGAGAAATTGGCATCAACCTGTTCGTTGCTTGCAGATTTCCTTCGCTGCCGAGGTAAAGAACACGCGCTCCCCAGCCCTGCCCCTTCTTCCGGAACGACAAATTGCCCGGCACGGATTGGGGTGAGGCGGGCCACGCCTCCTCGTGTTCCCCAATCAACTCCTTCGCTGGGTGTCCTCTCTACTCCTCAGCCCCTCCTCGCCGCCCCACGTTACGTCGCTCCCTCTCTCCTCCTCCGTTATTCCCGGGGCTGAGACTCGCGCGGCAAACCCACCTCCCCTTGCCTCCCATTGGCTGGTCAGGTCCCGCGCGAGCGGGATCGCGCCCTTCGCCCCCGCCCCCAAAGCCGGGCCATGCCTCTTCTCTCCAGCTTTCTCCACGAGCCCCCGTAAGGAGGGGATCGGCTGTTCCTGGCGCGCGCAAGGCCGCGCGCGACTCCCGCGGGCCACTCCCTCCGTCTCGCGCCAGGCAGCCCTTCCCGCGCACGCGCGCTTGCAGACCCTAGTCCTTCAGCCGGGTCGCAGGCTGCCTGGTGCTGTCTCGGGCCGCAGCCACCGCAGTAGCGGCATTACTTTGGGGCGCACGCGCACTATGGCCTCCGCGCGCGTTCCCAGCCAGAGGCTGCGGTAGTGGCACTGAGCCCCTCGGGTGCGTAGACGCCCTCGCTTCGTCTCCTGCCTGGCGCCGGCTATCCCCTTGCGGCGCGCGCCCAGGGGCCGTTATCCTCCTGCAACGGTCCGCGTGCCACGCACGCGCAGTGGCCAGGGGCGCGCGCGCGCGGGAGCGGCGGCCGCAGGAAGGAGGTGCCGCCGCCGCCATTGCGAAGGAGGGAGGGAGCGAGCGAGCGAGGCTGGTCCGCCCTCCCCCTGGTTCCCGCCCCTCCCCCCTTCCCCTCCCCGCCCCCCCGCCCCGAGGGAGAGCCGCGGCGCGGCGGGAGGAGGAGG